>NC_089833.1:8818035-8835535 GCF_035046505.1 Tiliqua scincoides | reverse complement strand
CACAGCTCTGCCCAGGATACAAGAATGGATGCCCCTGTTAACGGTTCCCTATTTGATGTGCTCTTGCACAGTTCTCAGAGGCTTGCTTTGGGAAGCTTCCTGGTGGATCGAGGACATCCTCAGCCTGCTTGCTCACTGCCTTGCTACTACAAAGAGCATCTCCTCTCCCTTTAATGTAAAGCACATGTACCTATTTTTATCTGGGAGTTGCTGGAGGACATCCATTTGGTACAGATATTAATGCCTACTAATCCCCAACCTCTTTTATAATCTGGAGCCTTCTTTCTGGAGACTGGGTAGAGAAAGGAAAACGCTTTGGGGTGAGAAATGACTACTTCAGACCTCACCGCCCCCTTTGTGGGCATCCTGTTTTGTCTTGCACATGTCTTTTGTAGCTTCCATATCTCCCCATCCACAATCACACTCTGTAGTATATTTAAACATCCTTTTGGCAACCTCCTCTTTTAGGTCTGTTAGAGGCTTGTCACGCCATACACTTAATGTGCAACTCTCTCTCCTTCTCTGCAGATTTTGCTCGCGCACAGTCGGCTACTGTGATATTCTTGGGTGTGCCTAAGTGAGATGATTGATGCACACCACGTTGGGGGCAGATGGAGTGTGCCTGGGGTTTGCAGAGAGCACTGAGCTGTCCAATCTGCTGACGGATGAAGCGTGTCCAACCCATGAGAGATGACATCTCCAGCGGCCTGGCCTCCCCCTCCCCATATTTCCCCCCAGTCGCTGTCACGCTGGGGCAGTGAAGGTGATGGAGTATGTCCGCTGCATGAAGGACGTCATTGCCTCGCTGTGCAGGAGTTTTTGCTGATGGGTCATTTTTCTTCCACTCCTGGCATCTTTTCTACCTCCTGGGCCAAATCGTCAGTAGATGTAAATTATCCTGGTGCGCTCTGGTTGATGCAAGTGTGACCATAGAGATCTACAGGGGCAGTGTAGTTCACCTCCCTGTCTCTATTTCTGTAAAAATGTGAGGTAGCCAAGCTTTGTCTCCTCCATGAGAGCTTTGGAGGTGTCAGCTGTGTTCAATTGTCCTTCCATATAGGCATCTTGAACTTGTTCTAAGAAACTTGCAGTTCTATAAGGAAACCCTAGGCCTGATGCTAACTCTGCCTTAGGAAGGACCAGTCCAGAAGGGGCTGTAGCCCATCATTTGCATGCAAAAGGTTCCAGGTGCAATCTATGAAATCTCCAGGTAGGGCAGTGAAACAATTCTTTTGAAGCCTTGAATAGCTGCTGCCAGTCCATGTAGACAGTACTGAATAAAAATGGATCACTATCTAAGTTAATAGTCAGATGCCTATATAACAGGGGGAGAACAACCACCTTTATTCACCCCAGCAGAGCATCTTCTTCAGTAGCTGTTTCAGTAGCATAACTACAAGGAAGAAGGGGGTCAGAGAGTAAGTACTGCAGGTGCCGCAACATGCCATGTAAGCGGCCCAGTCACTGTCTGAGCCATTCTGCGCATTGCCATTACTGTTTAAAGCAGGGGTGTCCAAAGGTTTTGGTAGGAGGGCCACATCATCTCTCTGACACTGTGTCAGGGGCCGGGGAAAAAAAAGAATTAATTTATATTTAAAATTTGAATAAATTTACATAAGTTTACATAAATGAATATATTAAAGATGAACTTATATGAATGAAGGTCTTGCAATAGCTCAAGGCCTATAAAAGGCCTTGCACAAAGCAAGGCTGGCCTTTCCTTTGCTGCCTCTGCTGCTTCACAGACGTGAAACAGCAAGCAGTGGAGGGAGCCCTAATCCCACAGCTCACGCAAGAGGTCAAACAGTTGCCCTCATGCTAAGAGCAGCTGCTTCGGGCCAGTGGGGGCTCCAACAAATCTCTGGAGGGCCAGAGGCTCATTGGAGACTGGGGGCTCCCTGAGGGCCACATTGAGAGTCCTCGAGGGACACAAGTGGCCCAGGGACTGGGGTTTGGGCACCCCTGGTTTAAAGGACCAGCATAAGGAACGAGAGAGGCAAAGGGGGTCTGTGTATCAGACTGCTGCCTTCCGTGTAGTTTTGGGAGGTGCGCACAGCAGTGGCATTTACACCTGCTTCAAGTAGCACGTGGCCTCCTATGATGCTTGTACAGACTGTATCAAGGGAAGATCTGTGAAGCACTTTGCACATGGAGAAAATGCTTGACAAAAGCTAATTATTGTTATCATCTCCTGCCTGATATGACCTCTTTATCTGCATTTTGGAACCCACTGATTGGATTCAGTGCTGGAGGGCCACATCTGACCTCCTGGACATGACCAGAAGAACCTTCCGGTCACTTCTGGGAGGCTTTCTGAGGCCTGGGGAGGCCTCTTTGGGCCTCAGAACACCTCCCAGGAGTGTTGGAAAGGCACTTCCACTTTTCACTAAAACCTTTCAGTGCCTTTCTGACACCTCCAAGGAGCTTTCTGAGTCCCAAAGAGGCTGTGTATGGTCTCTATGGGCCTCAGACACCTCTGGACACAACCAGTAGGTGCTTCTGGTCATGTCTGGAAGTTCTATTGGACCCCATCTATGGATTCCATTATCCTTGGGTTTTGGGTCCAGGAATGGATCCTCCGCAGATACTGTGGTCCAACTGAAGTGCGTTTTGGGGACACAGCAGACTGCCATCTGCTTTTTATATTTCAGTTGTATCTGGGCATGTTCCTCTCACAAAAAGCTGGACCAGTAGCTCTAACAACAACCCACACATGAGGGGTTGCATTGCATTGTGTTGTTGTAAAAAAAAAAATCCAATTATTCTTATTATTAATAATAAGAATTAATGCGACCGTTTAAGTGCAGGGAGGACTTTTGTACTCGCACCCCCTCCTTTCCTTTCCCAGCCACTTTCCCATCCAATGGAAGATGGCACTGTGTGAACTCTCTGTAAAGAGTGAGTGAACAAACGGTGAGGATCCCAGATGAAATGAAGCGCCCCCAGAATGTGGAATTCTGTATCCATGATGAAATCCTGCACCTGCACAATGGTTGGCAACCTTCAGTCTCGAAAGACTATGGTATAAGCCTACAGCACCCGGTATTCCCAGGCAGTCTCCCATCCAAGTACTAACCAGGCCTGACCCTGCTTAGCTTCCGAGATCATGGTATAAGCCTACAGCACCCGGTATTTCCAGGCGGTCTCCCATCCAAGTACTAACCAGGCCCGACCCTGCTTAGCTTCCAAGATCATGGTATAAGCCTACAGCACCTGGTATTCCCAGGTGGTCTCCCATCCAAGTACTAACCAGGCCTGACCCTGCTTAGCTTCCGAGATCAGACAAGATCGGGAGATAGTGTTCAGTATAGGGAGATGGCTGGCAATCTTCAGTCTTGAAAGACTATGGTATAAGCCTACAGCACCTGGTATTCCCAAGCGGTCTCCCATCCAAGTACTAACCAGGCCTGACCCTGCTTAGCTTCCGAGATCAGGCATATGCAGGGTAATAGGCACCTGTACAATGCACTTGCAAAAATCACAAGGTGCACTCAGCCCTGCGTTTTGCCGCTGACCCGTGCTGCAATGACCAATGTAAGAGGTCTGATCCATGTCCTGTTCTAAGACTTATGAGCCACTGGATTAAAAAAAAAAATTAATCAAAGAAATGGATTTGTGGGCCCAAAGCTGCCAGCAGGGGGTGTTCTGGGTAGCATGGCTGGAAGGAGCCAATCAAGTGGCCGAGAAGGATCAAGAGAAAGGCAGAAAAAGAACGGTGTGAATGGAATTTTAAATTTTGACATGTTGACGTTTCACAAGTTGAAGCCAGTCTCCCAACATCTGGCCTGGGATATTGCATATTGCCTAAGAGCAACTCCAGATGTTCCAGGGACCTTATAGTCATTATTTTGTTTCTTTCTTTTGTACTCCCCCCTCCTTTACTTTCCCAGCCACTATTGGCTCACTAAATCAAGGGAGACAAGCTTTAAACTGGCTAAGAAAAGAAAAGAACGGCTCAATGGCGAGATGAAATGAATTCTCTGGAACCAAACAAGGAGATGTGTGTTTCGGTGAATGAGGTGAGAGGGGAACAGTGAGGCATTTCTTAACCAAGCACATACCAAACATTGATCAGAGGTATCCAGAGAGGAACAAGCCATGATCTTTCTTGATGTTCATGAGAAGGGAATGGCTGTAAAAAGTTGAGTTTCAGATATGCAGAAAGCCAGTTGATGCCTCAATTGGGTTTCACGTGTCTTTTCCCCCTTGGTGCCACTGCTTCTTTATAATTGGTGCGATACAAAATTAGGCTGCAATCCTAACCACACTTTCCTGACAGTAAGCCCCACTGAACAAAATAGGACTTACTTCTGAGTAGACCTGGTTAGGCTTGTGCTCTCAGTGAAGGAATTTTGCCCATGGATAGGACTCATCAGAAAAAGCAGCTTTTCTCGAAACGATGCAAAAGGGTTGCTAAATTATTGTTTTCTAGAAAAGAAAACAAACTGTTCTGCTTTACAGCCCAATCCTATCCACACGTTCCTGGGAGTAAGCTCTATTGACTCTAATGGGACTTACTTCTGAGTAGACATGCATAGGATTGGGCTGTCAGCCAACAGATACATAATAAACAAGCTACTTTGGCCAATATTTTGGGCCAATATCTATTGGTGAAACACCAACATGCAAGCTTGCCAATTCCATAGAGTTCTGCTTTGGCATCATCTTGTGAATGTGCACCCAACTTTAACACCATCACTGCCATGGTGGGTCAGATCTCTAGAGGCCTGCCTTCCCCCAGGATCGCACATTCACAAAAAGGTCAGACTGATGCCTTAGGGCCCAATCCTATCCAACTTTCTAGCACCAGTGCAACCATAATGCTGCCTTGAGGTAAGGGAACAAATGTTCCCATACTTTGAGGAGGCCTCTGTGACTGCCTTCCCACCACGGGATGCAGTGCATGCCCCATTGGCACGGCTGCACTGGCACTGGAAAATTGGATAGGATTGGGCCCTTAGGCAGGTTCATGAGCTGACTAGGATGGGGAGATCCAACAGGGCTTGTGTTCAAGTTTTTAACTGAGGTGGTGCTGGGGCCAAAGCCTTCTTGGGAGTCTTGCTCTCAGATCCTTATCTTACCCTAATTTAAGATGTACAGTGTTGGTACCAGGTTGCTGGAAGTTTAGTCCTGCACTGAGTACTATCACCATCACTTGGACTGATGGGGGTTAAGGGGTTGGTCCAGCCAGGTACCTCCTCTGATGGACATAAACTCTAGGGCTTACTGACCCCTGATACCACCACTGATGAGGGCTGAATATGATCATTGTAGCAAAGCCTGAAAGCAGGACCTCTATTTATATTCCTCATATTCCACAGCTAAGCCCTGGTACTGAGACACATGAAGCGAAGCCCTGGGGGACCTGTGGCACAAATGAAGCCCTGGATTTCATCCTGACTGTTCTCCATCCAAAACCAACACACCATCCATGGCACCAGGCTGGCTGATGACACAAATCTTTCAACTTAGTGTCATTGGGAAATTTGGCAAACGCAAGACCTGAGCCCTTCATCCAGGCTCTTCGGGAAAAGCCTGAACATGAAAGGACACAGGGCCAAGCCAGCTCCTGTGGGACCAGCGTTTGGCACCTGTTTTGTTCGGCTGCAGCCCAGAAACCCTGTTGCTGGAAGTTGCGAAGTGAGACAGTTCCCAGGTTCAGTTCTTGGCATCTCCAGATATTTATGTGGAATATACCACATTTCTGCAGGAAGAAGATGTTCCCTAAATGGTCTACATACAAACACATAGCAAAAGGAATGAGAAGACAGTTTCACAATCTAAAATGAGGCAACAAAGGCAGGGGAAAGGGGGGGAAGTATATGCAATTATCTGAAGCACCCATCCTTAAGCTTCATTATAATATCAGAGTGGTCCTTGCCATGCTAATGGAGGGGACCCCACTGTCTTGTCTCTCCCTCTGTTGCAGCCCTCCTATAATGTATTCCCAAACTGTGAGCCATGGCTCCCCAGGGAGTCACAGAAACCAGCCAGGGAGCCATGCAATTCTTGCAAGAAAAACCCCTGCCACCAATAGTGAACCTCCCATTAAGTGAATGGGGCAGATGCCTTGCGCGCAGAACTTGTGCACCTCCAGGACCGCGCGGGAAGCCTTATAATGAAGTTACCGATGTGGTAAATATAATGAAGTTACCGACAGTTTAAGATTGTGGGGAAGCCTCAGATGGCTTCTCTGCTCGGTCCTGGAGCCACGCAAGACTCATGTGTGTGTGTGTGGGGCAGCTTCACGGCGCTTTATCCCAGGGCGCCTCAAGGGGAGGTTTGCCACTGCCTGCCACCCTATGCAACATACAGGATTGTAGCCCTAATGGAGAGCCGCAGCCAAGTGGCCCAGTAGGTCAAAGGACTGCCAGTCAAAAAGACTTGGGAACCACTGTCTTAGGGTGATTTTGCCTCCAGTCTACTGGGGAAGAGGCAAAAGAACAGGCTATACATTTGATTATTGGCTAGGCTTGTGTGCTCTCCTGCTTTGGCTTCAAGTCTAGCTGGCATGGGCCACTTGTGGCTCAAGTCCATTGTTTCTACACTGCACAAGGTCAGACTAGATGACATCTGGAGTTCCTTTCAGCTCCTTCAGTCACTGGAACTATTTCTGATTTGTAATGCTGTACAGGCTCCATCTTTCCCCTGATAAGAGCAGCAGGAGGCCTTCCCCTGGCTTCATCTAGAGCTGGCAGCGCAGAGCCTAAAATCTATCAGTGTCTCCCAACATCTGTGCCATCTCTTTATTGCGAGTGGGAAAAAGAACAGATCCGAATCCCAGAAAGAACCAGGCACGGAGGCCTGTGCCAGACTTCATTTTTTATTTCACTGGCCCTTTGCACTGGGACTGAAGGCTGCATAAATTCCACCTCTTTGGAGACCGCTAGGTTCAGATGTAAAAACAGAGATTTCCCTCCAGTTATATTTCACAGAAGGAAACTGAGTTCTCTCCCCCCCTTACTTTTAAAATAAAATTGACAATGTTTAAAAGGCATTTTGTACAACTCAGGCCCAGCCCTCCCTCCCCGAGGTTCAAGATACATACGGCATTCCAATGACATCACACCCACCTATTTTAAATGCCGTTAAAACTGGCTCCTCCCCCGTTCCATGTTTTGCACATCTCTGCATCTATTTGAGAGCATTGTGCAATGCGCTTTATGGAACATTTGAAAATGGTCCCTACCCCCCCTTTTTTTTTTCCAAATGGGAGTTTATGGGATCATCCAGTGTATTAGTAATGGTTTTCCAAGGAACTGTTCAAAGAAAGGCCAAGAAAAGGCTATGAAAGAAGCAAGTGAACAAAAGATCAACTATCTTATCTTATTTTATCTTATCTATGGTAGCTGCCAGAGCAAAAGAGAAGGGGCAACACAAGAAATGTGGTGTTGGCCACTAGATGTAAAGACTTGAAAAGGGGGTCAATCACAATTGCACATGATGACCCTTTAGAATCTCCATGCTGAGAGTTATTGAATACTGGTTGCTGCAAGAGCGGGTGCAGGGCAATGGCTAAGGCTACAACCCTATGCGCACACACCTGAGAGTAAGTTCCACTGGGACTTACTGCAGTGGGACTTACTTCTGAGTAAGCACACATAGGATTGCACTGCAAGAGGCTGAGCTGCAAAGCAAGACTATAAGAACATCTGAAAAGCATTGCTGGATCAGGCCAAATACCCACCTAGTCTAGCATCCTGCTTCCAATAGTGGCCCATCAGTGGCTTCTGGGAAACCCAGAAGCAGGAGAAAAAGGCATGCCCCTCTTCTCCACCCCCCCTCCCACAATTGCTACCCTGCAAGTTGTACTCAGAGAAGGGAAGGATTTGCTCTTTTTGGCTTCGAAGGTCAGGACTAGACACAATGAGTTAAAACTACAGGGAAGTAGATGTAGGCTAGATATGACGATATGACGATAAGAGCTGTCCAATACTGGAACAATCTCTCTCTCTCTCTCTCTCTCTCTCTCTCTCTCTCTCTCTCTCTCTCTCTGGGTTTTCAAGCAGAGATCAGACAGCCACCTGTCAGGAATGCTGGAGTGGTTACCTGCACTGAGCAGGTGGTTAGACTAGATTACCTTCAAGATCCTATCCAGTATTCTACGATTCCAGCCCAATCCTGAAGATTTGGCGACCCAAACTTAACCACAGGATTCAGCCCTGCTACCAGATTCCCCCCCCCCTCTCCTATTTTTGCAAGGATTGGAGAGTCTGGTGACACAACCGGGCCCCATTTCAGAAATCTCAGGGTTTGGGTTTTGTTTTTTGTTTTTCTGACACACCCAACCTAGTGGGAGGAATCATCCAATGAGACTGGTATTGCTTCCTGCAAGAGTTTTCATTTCTGGTAGCGGACAAGATAATTGGGATGCTTTCGAGGCAGGCAGAAACCACTAGCCACTCAGGAAAAAACTAGGTCATGGATGAACCGCAAATGACAGCAGCAGGAAGAGCCACAAAGCCCAATATGAAAAGAGCTTTTCTTGCCATCTTCCATTTGTCTTGGGCCTCACAATGGATTCTGACCATTAACTGGCCTCCGTACGGGTTGTGCTTCTGGTAGACCAAGGCCATTTAGTTCCCACTGCTCGGGTTCTTGAAAGGGGGAAAAAAAAAATAAAACTGGCCAGTGTTTATTTTGACGACAGAAAGCTCCGTTCCTGGCGTTTCTGGATAATGTGATTTGTCCAAGATGAAGGAATAAATGGTTTATTTTAATCCCTTGTATACACGGCTTGTTGTATAAATATAGAATGTGCTTTCACAAAGGCTTTGTGGTTCATTACTCTATTAGGGGCAGAGTCAGCCAGCGCCAGCCAGAGGTCTTCAAAGGATGATGGGAAATTTCATGCGCTGAGCCACCTCGCTAGATTCGGCTCCTTGTGCAACACCTTGAACAACAGAGCTTGTCTCAAGCCCTTCCTCATTTGCTCCAACTTCCAGAGAATTTTGGGGGGGGGGGGACAGACTCTGGGACCACAAAGCTCCAGCATTTCACAGATGGAAACAGCCTAGCGCTGAGCTGGAAGATGCCTTGTGGGAAGGAAGAGTCCTCTCTTGTTTTGCTTGTTTCGCTCAGCAAACTACGTTTCATGCGCTGGGCCTTTTTCAATCAGTTGTGGAAAAAAAGCAAAACACAGTTATAGGAGGAGGTTAGAGAGTGCATGCACTAAATGCCGCAAGATGTAGTGAAAGCGATGAGCTTAGGTGACTTTAAAAGTGAATTAGACCACTCGTTTATAGAGGATGATGAAGTGATGGATGCTGGACTTTAAGCACTTGAACTAGGGGTCCTTACTGGCAGCGAATCTTAACATGAGAACTGCGTAGAGCCAACACAGCAGGTCCAAAGCAAGGTGACCAGATACAATGGAGGACAGAGTGCCTATACCTTCAACCATGGTTGAAAAGAGGGAATTTTGGCAGGTGTAGCTCGACATGGAAGTGTTTGAAAAGCTGCCAAAATGTACATGTGAAGCTGCCTTCCATTGAGTCAGACTCTTGGTCCACGTAGCTCAGCATTGTCTACCCTGACTGTGTAGGATTTCAGAACCGAGGAAGTCCATTGTGCAAAACAGGTGCACTACCACTGAGTTGTGTCTTCCCATTCCCCAGTGTGTTTGCAAGATGCAAGAACTGGGATCGAGAGTTCTACCAGCAGAGGTCCTAGAAACTATGGAACACCCCTAGCAAGTGGAGAGAACTGGAGAGTTTGAGATCATCCCCAAGGTGGCAAGGGCACTTGGGGCTCATAGGACCCTAAATGTGGATTTGCTGAGTCAAACAAAGCTCCGTCTCATCCAGCAGTTTGTCCCTGGTGCCAGGGAGCTAGGTTTTTCTGGGGAACTTCTAACCAGGACATAAAGGGAGCACCCTTCCCCAGTTCTCTGCCCCCAACGTTGCCTCTTTCTGAACACCGATCAGCCATTGAGCTATCCAGTCAAGTAGCTCCTGCTCTACTGAGCATCCCTTGAGCTGCCTTCCTCCGTGACTGTTTTTAATCCTTTGTAATGGGGGGGGGGGAACCCACTTCTTTTAATGGTCATTCCAACAGCTTGCGGCAATCAATGAATTACGCATTGCATGAAATAAAGACTTCTGCATGTCAGTCCTGGAACCTAGTCCTCACTCCCCAGTAAGAGCGTACAAAACAAAAGCCAAGAGCACCTTCCAAAAAAACCCAAGCTTTGGCACCAAGAATAACACTTAATTTTGAATAAATGATGCAAATGAATAAAATGTGCTTAGTTTAATCGTCTTCTTGCTCATCATGGGGACATGAAAAGAGCTATGAGTACCACTGCAGGCTTAACTCTGCTCCCTCTCAGCAGTGGGATATAAGTTCCTTAGGTCCCTTGCCCCATTGGATGAAGGAATGCTTCAATGCACAGTGCTGAATGCTGTGGCCAATTGCACATATATAGGGCTCTGTATAAAATATAATGGAGAATTCCTAATGCACAAGTTCTACTTTAAAACCAAGACCATCTGTCATAAAACCCCAGGAGAAATTTGAATGAGGAGTTCAGCGCTCAGATTCAAATTCAGATCTGTTGCTCCATCCCACAAGAACAACATATCCCTTTGGGATGAGGAGTTACAAGTTCGGGTCTTGGTGCTGCAGTGGGTCACTTCTACAGGTGGGGAGGGGGAACCAGCATTTTCACTAGGTTTCAAAAGGCTGCAGACGCAACTGATTCTCACAAGGACACCCCCTCCCCAGATTCTGCCTCATACCTGTGTAACTTCTTCCACACCTTGTGAAATGCTGACAGCTTGGTCCATCTCCTGTGCTCACCCCCCGCCCCAAATATGCAACTCCCCAAGGAGCTCTCTTAAGAAAGTAACTATGAGCAGGAAGAGGTAACTAAGGACTTGGCACCACTGCACAGCCATAACCCTGGTGTTGCAGCAAAAGTTCCCATCGAAAGCAGAAATGCTGTGGCCAGGATCTGACCCACTCTTGTGCCATGACCTGGACCCCTTAACAGGAAAGGCCCTCATGGTGGCTCAAACTCAGAAACCATACTAAGTGGCTGGGTTGATGGCCATTAATAACGCAAGCATGTTTCTTGTTTATGCACATTTACTGTTGTCATGCAACCATGGTCCATATGCAAATAAAGTTCCTTCCTTAAGACCAAATCACCATGGGTTCCCTTACCATATGTCAGTTGTAATGGTCTCACGCACTGCTGGTCCCTGAGAACCCTTCTGTGTCCATTGCCTTCATGTGATGGGAGTGAAGTGACTTAGGGCCCAATCCTCTCCAGTTTTCCTGCACCGGTGCAGTCGCAATGCAGCCCCAAGGTAAGGGAGCAAATGTTCCCATACCTTAAGGAGGCCTCTGTGACGGCTGCCCCACTACAAGATGCAGTGCATGCCCCATTGGCACAACTGCACCGGCACTGGAAAATTGGATAGGGTTGGGTCCCTAGCTGAGAGTTTTTTCATTGCTGTCTTCTCTCTTTTTCCCACTCAGGGCTTGCCAACCAAGGAGACCAACTGAAGTGGCTGATTCAAGCAGGAGTCTGGTGGGAGGTACTCCATCTCTGTCCTCTTCCACTGCTCATCTTTCTCCTTCCACTCCACGGAAGAGGGGGAGAGGGTTCACCAAGATCCCCTCAAACCCGAAGCCATCTTTGAGGTGCACAACTGGGCCATGAGCTAGAGTCAACCATGACAGTTGAGTTTCTGGAGCTGCGACATCTCTCTCTCTCTCTCTCTCTCTCTCTCTCTCTCTCTCTCCCAGTTGCCACAGTGTGCAGAAAGCACACTTAGAAGGAAACCAACAGGTTTCACCAGATGGCTGGACCCCCACGACCCCAACCTTTAAGTCTTCCTTAAAACAACAAGGAGCAGACCAACCAATGGGTTTATGGCTTCCTCTTGTTCAGCCATGTTCTTTGGCAGCAAACCTCTTCCTGCTTGGCTGGCCTCTGCTATTTTGGCTGGACCGAGGGCAGCGCATTGCTTTTCTACATGCCTATAAAACAGCCTGCAGAATGTGGATTATTCACTGAGATGGTGCAAAAAAAAAAAAAAAATTTATGAAAACACGAATAATTTTTTTAGAAGCATCAAGCTTGACCCCACAGCTGCAAGGGTAAAAAAATACAGTATAGGTGGAAAAAATGTCTCAACAGCTGACTTTTCTGTGTTAATGATAACAGTTATGACTGTCCTCAATTTCTCCCATGTTTGGTGGCCATAGAAATAAGAGGAAGATTCTTATATATCTTCTATATATTCTTATATATATGAGAGTGTATATATCACAAGCCTAACCAGGTCTACTCAGAAGTAAGTCCTATTTTGTTTAATGGGGCTTGCTCTCAGGAAAGTGTGGTTAGGATTGCAGTTGCCTTAAAGTTGTTGCCAGCTCAGGCACAAGTCCTTATGCTTGGCCATATTACTTTCACTTGGGATGCCATTTAAAAAAATGTATAAATATGTACGTATGTATAAATGTATGTATGTAAAAAAATGTATAAGCCAAGTATAAACTCTGGCCCAAAGCTCCCTACCATCTCTTGTGGTGTCAAAGAACCCCAAAGCAGTACCGGCTTTGGTCATTCTAAGAGGGGGGCGCTATAAAATCAAGCCAGCTGTTTCCTCAGCCTGGGAAACATCGTAGGGGCCTAGAGAAAAAGCCTCCCGGGTGCCCAGTTTGAGACCCACAGTTCCTCTTACCACCTTTATACACACTGCACGCTCATTTTGCCTGGCGACATGTTTAACGACATCTTAAGTATTAAAATGAGGCCGCAGCATTGACATAGGGTTGCAATTACAGCCTGTAAAAATAACCAAAGGACAGAGTGGAACATTTACATTCGCACCACCCAGAAGCAAGGGACATTTAATTGAACATTGCTTGCCATCAAGCCAATAGCTGTGAGAGTGAGGCACGGGAGTTTTGATTCCCTGAGCTTGTGGGGCAGCTGGCTGGGCAAATGAATTGAAGGCAAAGGCAAATCAAGCTGGGCTACTGATGCCACAGGCCAAAAGCCTCCTGAATCAGGAGACTTTGGAGAGCCAAGCTACGACGCAATTCAAAGGTCCACCACATTCCCTTATTGCGTGCAACTAGGAATTGAGGAGACTGACCCTCTATTCTTCTAGAATGCATGACAGTGGGGGAGTTGGATGATCCTTGACCTGTCTGAAATACCCCACATGATAGGGGACATGAGTGCTCAATGTGCACAGACAAATGGTTTGGAGAAATGATAAGAGAACGTGTCCCCCAATTTCTTTGGATGCAATGGGATGGCTAGCACATTTCATCAGCAGGCATCTACCTTATCATGTGGGGTTGGGGTTGATTGGAGAGTAAACTGTCATTGGGGTTGGCGCACCAAATTGACCCTGGGCTTCAGAGATGGCTATTACCCCCCACAGGCCAGAGATGCCTATGCCATGAGCCTTCTCCTCGTATAAGCTCCCCGTTAAAGTTTTAAAGCCAGAGAGGGCGGGGGAAGAGGAAGTGGAGAAAGGAACCATGCTAGGCCATCACTCTCCTCTCCTCCCAACATCCGCTCTCCTTTCCCTGACTTTTGAAAAGACAAAGAGCGTGAAGGAGGAGGAGAAAAGTGGCCGCAGTAAGGAGATATGTTGATAGGCACACTGATGTGGAGAGGGCATGAAGAGATACAGAAGGGTGTGGCGCAGATTGGGGTGGCGGAGGGCACGTGGCATGGGGGATTGTGGGGAAATATGGGGGAGTGTGCAGAAGGTAGGCAGAATCAAGGAAGTGTAAGAATTTCTACAGTGTTTGCTTTGCACTCCACGGAAGGGGGGGATGAGGACAGCAACTTACCTGACGATCCCCAGGTAGCAGGCAGGCTTCAGCCAGGCCCGATGCCCATTTTTCTTCTGCTCCAGGCACTTGCCAGCGCTCAGACCTGGGACCAACAGTTTGTTCTAACCGGCCACCCGTTTAGACTCCAAAAGTAGTTCAGAGTTTTTGCATGAGGCACAGGAGGAAATCAGTAAGGGCTTAGATCAGGGGTGTCCAAACCCCGGCCCTGGGGCCACTTGCGGCCCTCAAGGCCTCTCAATGCGGCCCTCAGGGAGCCCCCAGTCTCCAATGAGCCTCTGGCCCTCTGGAGATTTGTTGGAGCCCGCACTGGCCTGACGCAACTGCTCTCAAAGTGAGGGCGACTGTTTGACCTCTCGCGTGAGCTGTGGGATGAGGGCTCCCTCCACTGCTTGTTGTTTCACGTCTGGGATGCAGTAGCAGCAGCAAAGGAAAGGCCAGCCTTGCTTTGTGCAAGGCCTTTTATAGGCCTTGAGCGATTGCAAGACCTTCATTCATTCATATAAGTTCATCTTTAATATATTCACTTATGTAAACCTATGTAAATTTATTCAAATTTGAAATGTAAATTAATTATTTCCCCCCCGGCCCCCAACACAGTGTCAGAGAGACGATGTGGCCCTCCTGCCAAAAACTTTGGACACCCCTGGCTTAGATAAACCATGCACAGAACGTTCTGTGCAATGGAGCACTCTCCAGTCTGCATGCGCAGATTCCGTCACGCGACTCAGCCAGTTCTCTGCATGAAGTAAGCAGTGATTGAAGACGCCAGTCTGGAAATTGGACCCTTCCCCACATTTCTTTCCAGAGCAATTGCTCTCAAGTCATCACGCACAGCCTTTTTGCTGCTGGACCTCCAAGATTTCTTCAGCGGCTGGGCCATCCAAGGACTATGGTGTGAAGCATCAAGCCCAAGACTCTCTCCCACCCCTTTCAATAACTGTATAATGGCTGCATACTTATTGGTCTGTAAAACGGATCATCTGGAAAATGAACTTGCTTGGATACAGTTTTGTTTGTTTTGCCTTTCAGATTGTGATGAGGCCAGATTGAAGGATTGGGGGCAGGGGAAGTCATTTTAAAAACATATTTTATTTATGTGATTCTCATAAACACGGAAGAAGTTATTTGCAAACATACAGTTATAAGTCACCAGAGATCCTTTTCTGTAAGCACCAACAGCTACCTGTGGCCTGGCCGGTACCCTCTATCTGTGCCTTGGCATTCAGTAACCTCGGTGTCAATTTTCTCCATTTACTCCTTTCTGAAGGACCGTTCAGATGCTGAAGCATTTACTCTTTCATCAACGTGTTCCTTGCAAGAGTAATGACTCCTTAAGTGTTGTGGGAAATCCCGAACCTTGTGTTGAGAAGGTACCTTTTTATTTTAATGAACCGAAGCCATCAATCATAATCCCGGAGCTGCATATGTAGTGACGACTCCCAAAAGACAGCCCTACCCCACCGGCCTCTGGCTGCCTGCAGATTACTCCAGCCTCAAATGGAATGCCATGATCTGAGTCAGGGGTCTCTAAACTTTTTGGGCTGCATCAAATATCTGGCACAGCGTTGAGGGCCGGAAAACAAAATTAAATATGAAATTTAGAATGAATGAATAAATGGGCTCAAATGTCCAGGATTTCTCCCAGCACCAACACAGCCCAAGAAATGAGGCACACACTTAAATGGACCCCCATCTCCTCACTCCACAAGCACAACTTCGGTTGTGGTTGGTCAGAGACTGGCCACAGGCTGCAGATGGCACCCAGGCCGGGGTTTGGAGACCCCTGATCGGAGTCATAGGCTGCATCTCATAAGATATATAGAACTCTGGTGTGGATGATCAAGTCCAAGATACACAGGTACTCGGTTAGTTGCAAAGGGCATCTGTGCAGTTTTATTTTACAGAGTGATGTGAGAGGCCCACGCGCTTGCCTCAGAACCTTTCTGGGCATTTCAAATACCCCTGCTGAAAGCCTGTGTAGCAACAAGGGCTTTGCGAACATTTGACAGTAATGCTCAAAAAAAACCTTCTCTACCATTCTTCCCTGACTCGTGAGAAAAGAAGAGACTTACCTTGGAAAAGTAAAACATATATTCTTTTCTTTCTAGGGATTTGCAGCCCAAATCTAAGCTTCCTTAGAGCCCAGGGATGTAGTGGTGCCAAAATGGTCACCGCTGCATCGAATGGGTTCAGGGAAGCACCACCAGGTCTCCTCGGGGTAAGGGAACTTACCCCTTAGCCCTCCTTGGGGTCTCCTCGGGGTAAGGGAACTTACCCCTTACCCATGTTCCCTCACCCCGTGCAAGACCCAGGCAACTCCAATGGGTCTCCTTGAATTTGCACCCCAAGCGGATACAGATATGAGGAGACCCATGTCTGGTCTCCTGGCCTGGGAAGGGGGTTAAGATATGACGGCAGGGCCTGCTGCCATCTCCCCCCTGCTTCCCAGGCCCATTCCTCCCCTAGGTTTGTTCCCAGTACCTGGCACTCAGCAGCAAACCACTTCAGTACCATTAATATATACATGTAAGTGGAGGGGAATGGATTCAATAGTAGTTCAACAGAAAGCAGCCTTTCATGTCCCTGTAACAGTGACATTTTTCACAGTAATTCTTTAAGCGGGCACCTACACTCAACGGAGTGAGAGAAGCGTGCGAATGAGCTGTGGAAGCATTTTGGGATTTCAATCTCAAGAGGCTCGTCTGGAAATGCAAAGCACCCCCAAAAAGATGCACATGGCTGGCTGGGTCTATGGGTACAAGTCGAGGAAGGGTGCGGAGGGTGTCATAATGACCCCACTAAAATGGAGATATTGCAGAGATTTTGCTAGGGGAGCTTGAAATACCAACTCCCTCGTCTGAGCTTGCGCAAGCAGAATCAAAAGGAGCAAAAACACCGTGGCATAGCTATGGGGGGGAGGGCAGCACGGTAAGCACTGTGGGTGCCGCAATGCACTGTGTAAGCGGCTCCTCCCACTTGCCGACAGAGCCGGCGAAGTCTGAATCTTTTGTGAGCGTGTTGAGGCTTTTATGAGAGATTGAGGACGCGGGCGATTTCAGATCAGACACTATGCGTAACAGGGCATAAGTGGGCGACACAGGAAGCCCACTGAGGATTCAGGTAGTCTACTGAAACCCTGGGAGTTCTGTGCTTCCACTGTGTGGCAACCCACAATGGATGAAGCTGGAATGGCTAGCCAGTTGGGAAAAGCTTTGGTACACCAGATGAGCCCATGAGCCCAGTTTTATCTCCTAGATTGGTGCATTAATGTACTGGTTGGAACTGTCTGGTGCTCCATGCGATCCCAACAATGTAGAGAGCTCAGAGTTTGTTGAAATGGCCACTTGATACTCTCCGAACTGGCCGACTCAAAGGAACTAACACTGGCACCTGCCCATGGTGCCAATTTCATTGTGCCCTTGTAATATTCAACTTCATGAGAGCATCTTTCTTTAGACCAAACAGACAGCAGGATAACCTCCTACACAAACCCAATGCAGTGCTTATTGTCCTTCAGTGATATAAAACAGCAGCTGTTATTAACCCAAAGTATTAAAAAAACAAAACTCAATAAAAAACACTGGCTTTATACATCTAACCAACAAATTGTTATGTGGGAGGCAATGCCATAAATGCAACACTAATGCTGTTTAATTTTGCAGCTTTAAGTGCT
>NC_089833.1:8798035-8815535 GCF_035046505.1 Tiliqua scincoides | reverse complement strand
ATTTTTTTTTAAAAAAAAGGACCCATGCACTCATGCGCACCCCCCCCCAAAGGAACCATTGCCAAAATATACACTATACACAGGCGAGTCCATCCATTCACATGATACGTATATATACAGAGTCTCTATGAACAGTCTTCTGAGTGGAGTGCACAGGGAACCAATGGGCGAGAGAGGAGGGAGGCATGTATTAATAAGCAAGAGCCTAAACCAATCAGGGTTTCAAGCACTTTCCCTTCTTCTCCCGCCTCTGCAGTTTCCGGAGGCGCCGAGTCCAGGCGTCCCGCCACTGGATTACCAAGCTGTTCTTGTCAGCCATTAGTCCTGGCCGGTCAGTGGGGTTTTCGCTGATGCCCATCACCAAGTACTTCCTGCTGATTTGGATTTTGGGACATTTACACGCCAGGTCTTTCATGTGGATCCACAAGAAGTTGTCGCCCCGCTTCACCCGCTCGTCCCTGCACTTGTAGACCGAAAGGATGTTGACAGTGAACTTGGCCCAGTTGGCTACTGTCTCCATGTCTAAGACGTTCACTTGGACAACTGGAGGGAGAGGGTAAGAAAAGAGACCGTCAGGGCCACAGAAAGGAACTGGTGCTGAATACTCTTAGCCATGTTCAGGATCATGCAAAGCTAATTTCCAAAGGGTGGTGGCGCAGTGTTAAGATTAGATAGCTATGCCTTCACACGAGTAGGTGGCAATAGTGGGTGAGATCTATGCGCCCCAAAGACCGCTATGCGTTTTCAAAAGTTTCCTTCAAGAGGACTAGATACTTGCCAGAGGCAGCCCTACCTTGAGGTACAGTGAGATAGCTGTTTGCCTGATTCATTTTCCAACTGCTCTGTTGGCCTGCCTGCTCCTTCATCTCACCTGGGATTCTCCAACACCCTCCCGTCTGCCTGGGACTGCAGCATTGGAGATGGGGGGGGGCTGTAACCCTTTACTCCAGATCTGGACTGTCCTCTCCCATGGCTGCTATTTTACCCAGAAGGAGAACTCCCATTTGCACCTTGTGGGTCCTGATGGGTGTGAAAGGCAGGGTCTGAACATTTTAAGTCAATCCATCTAAACTGCAAGCACCAGGAAGAACCTACACTGTTTCTGAGCACAGTCATCTGCAAGGGAGCACAGATAATAATCGTGCCTCTGGAGACAAGATCTTTTTCTTCCTCGCTCTGCTGCCGCCACCCCGTCTCACAGCCACTCGACAACTATCCCCCTTTCCATTCCTTTCCACCTTGCCAAAAACATCTTTTTTGTCGGAGCCAAGGAGTCCCGGTGGAAGATCAATCACAGACCTCTCTTGAGCAATCCTCCCTCTGCCTCTGAAGAGTGAATGCGCCAGTGTCAGGGTGATTAACAACCTGCAGTCAGGATGCCCCAGCCCAAAACTTCACACACATCCCATCCCATTGAAGCACTCCCCCCTCCGTGTGTGCAACGCACACACAAACAGACACAGAGGCAGACACACACACCTTGCAAAACAAGCGGATGGAGAAAATGTTCTTTTTAACATATTTGGCAGACAGGGAGTGACTGTGGGTGGGAGTGAGAAAGGGAAAGGGTGCGGAACCTTTTAAAAGGCTTGTTTTTTTGTGAATTTCAAGCCGGAGGAAAGGAGGCCAGATTGGCAGCTCCTACAGCCAGGGGCATAACAAGCCTGGGGACGTGGGATATATATACTCTACCTCTTAGGGCTCTGGAGAGTCAATCTCCAGGAGTTGTCTCTGTCCCACCACACTGTCCGCTCCCATCCTTGCTCTGCTAGAAAGCGCTTTCGGTGAGGGAGCGGAAACCGTTGCGAAGGCAAAACAACTTATCGCAAGTAGACAAATTGGAACTGGTTGAGAGGAGAGGAACGGTGATAGCCAGGGGCCTGGAAAATAAGCTCTGTGAGGAAAGAGGAAAGGAACTGGATATGCTTAGCCTGGAGAAGACTGAGAGGCGGTAGGAGGGAACCCTCCAAATACCTGAAGGGCTGACACACGAAGGAGGGCAAAGACTTGTTCTCACTGGGGCAAGATGACATTGAGAGGACTCAAGTAACAGGAGAGTAGATTTTGGATGAACGTTAGCAGAAAAGTCAAAGCGAAAGCACTGTTTGAAAATGGAACCAGTTACTCCTGGGTAATCTTTCCTCCTTGGAGGGCTCCAAGCACAGGCCAGGCAGCCATTTGCAGAAGACACTGTTGATTTCCTGCATCAAGCTAGGTGGTCTACAAGGACCCTCCTCCAACCCTATGATTCTATCAGTTGTTTTTTTTTTTTTTTTAAATTATGCAATTGATTCAGTATACATAGATACAACAACTACTCATTGGCATCTTTCAGTCTCGGGAGACTACGGTATCGCGCTCTGAAAAGTGTTTCTGGTAGTAGTTGGCAACCTTCAGTCTCGAAAGACTATGGTATCGCGCTCTGAAAGGTGGTTCTGGAACAGTTTCTGGAATATACAACAAAAGAGAACAAAAATGCCACATATACGCAACAGATAATGTGGCATCCATTTAAAACAAATCTCAGTAATGTATTTACATTGTTCCAGAACATCTAAAAAAAACAACAGTGTTTTTTCAAAAACATTCAACAATTGTTTAAATATCAGAATTACAGGGAGGCCACAGCACGTAGTGGGATGGGAACTACCAGGGGCCAGGTGCTGGCTGAGAGTTCATGCCCATCACGGGTGAATTGGGTGAGTCCCCTCACTGTACCAGTGATACTGCCTAACCAGGAGGCAGGGAGGGGATGTCGTGGGTGCAAAGTGCTGAGTTGCGCTGAACCCCCAGCAACTTGGCATCAAGCTAGTTCCAAGTTCCAAGCGGGTTCCAAGCTGGTACCAAGCTAGTTCCAATCCCCTTAGCTGGAAAGAAAGCTATAGAGGGGCATGATGTGTCTAGATTGGGGGAAGTCAGGGGCTGTAGTCCTCTAAGGGCCTACCTCTTCTCCCATAACTCAAATATTGCCCAGAAACAAGAGGCCAAATGGAAGACTGAACTCTTCCCTGCCTACCAAAGGGTAAGATAAGAAGGGAGGAAACCCCAGAGGTGATTCCAAACAACACAGTCCTGGAACGAGCTGGAATCCCCAGCATGTATGCACTGCTGAAACAGAGACGCCTGCGTTGGCTGGGTCATGTTGTGAGAATGGATGATGGCCGGATCCCAAAGGATCTCCTCTATGGAGAACTCGTGCAAGGAAAGCGCCCTACAGGTAGACCACAGCTGCGATACAAGGACATCTGCAAGAGGGATCTGAAGGCCTTAGGAGTGGACCTCAATAGGTGGGAAACCCTGGCCTCTGAGCGGTCCGCTTGGAGGCAGGCTATGCAGCATGGCCTTCCCCAGTCACTTGGCCAACAGTCTGAGGCAAAGAGGCAAAGGAGGAAGGCCCATAGCCAGGGAGACAGACCAGGGACAGACTGCACTTGCTCCCAGTGTGGAAGGGATTATCACTCCCGAATTGGCCTTTTCAGCCACACTAGACGCTGTTCCAGAACCACCATTCAGAGCGCAATACCATAGTCTTTCGAGACTGAAGGTTGCCAACAACATTGGAGAACTGAAAGCCGCTCCTTACCATAGTCTTTCTTGCAGTATTTTTTCATGTTAATTTTGTAGTTGCCTTTGGCCGGCTTGCAGTAGGAGTCACAATCTGCAGAGGACAGAACAAATGAAATTGGATTAGAGGGGCAGCAATGGTGTCCTTGTAACCTGCCTTGCCCAGGGGAAGATGAGGAATGCCTGTATCCATCTGGGCCAAATGAAATGTTGGGAGGGAAGTGCAGGGTTCCCTTGCAATGCTAATGCAGGCGAAGGGAAGATCATTTGTAAGGGAAAATCAATGGGCAAAAGAAGGATGTTTAATCTTTCCATTGCCCACCCATGCTTCCCTGCAAATCTTCCCCCACTCCTAGTTCATTTAAATGTTTCCCAGCCAGGCTCTAAGACTAGAAATGAGCTGCCTGGAGGGGAGACATTTGAAGGGAAGAACTGACAAAGATATGAGGAGTTAAGCATCCCTCCTTCCTGCCCACGGACCCTTCTTCCTTCCCCCACATCCCCCATTATCTCAGCACCCTTAAGGTTGGGACTATGCATTTCCATAACCATCTCTGAGCTTGGCACCTGTCATCACGGGTGAAATACTGTTAGCATATGCGGTGTTAAGAGAGGAAACAAGTTACTTCAACATGTCCAGCTTTGTGGGTAATCCCCATTGGCCCATCAAGCTCAGTCTATGTTGCCTGGCAGTGTCTCTTCAGTGTTTTCAGGCAGCAATCTCAGCCCTTCCTGGAAGTTCCAGGGACTGAACCTGGTTGCTCTTACCACTGAATTATAGCCCCAACCTCAAGAGAGATACAGTGAAGAAGAGTAGTTCCGCTCTAAGACCCAGAGCACTCTGGGATATCTTGCAACCAATGTCCATGTTGGAAGGAATTGTGTCAATCATTTGCCCCACCCAGACACATATGGATGACTGGAGGGTGCCAAGTGCATAGGTGTCTCAAATAACAGTCACCAGTGGTCAAGCTTCCAGCATCCTACCTCCTGTCTCCAGTCCTGTTCCCACTGCAAGCCTGGTTGGCAACCTTCAGTCTCGAAAGACTATGGTATAAGCCTACAGCACCTGGTATTCCCAGGCGGTCTCCCATCCAAGTACTAACCAGGCCTGACCCTGCTTAGCTTCCGAGATCAGACGAGATCGGGCATGGAAAGACTATGGTATAAGACTACAGCACCCGGTATTCCCAAGCAGTCTCCCATCCAAGTACTAACCAGGCCTGACCCTGCTTAGCTTCCGAGATCAGACAAGATCGGGCATGGAAAGACTATGGTATAAGACTACAGCACCCGGTATTCCCAGGCAGTCTCCCATCCAAGTACTAACCAGGCCTGACCCTGCTTAGCTTCCGAGATCAGACGAGATCGGGCATGGAAAGACTATGGTATAAGCCTACAGCACCCGGTATTCCCAGGCGGTCTCCCATCCAAGTACTAACCAGGCCTGACCCTGCTTAGCTTCCGAGATCAGACAAGATCGGGCATGGAAAGACTATGGTATAAGACTACAGCACCCGGTATTCCCAGGCAGTCTCCCATCCAAGTACTAACCAGGCCTGACCCTGCTTAGCTTCCGAGATCAGAGGAGATCGGGCATGGAAAGACTATGGTATAAGCCTACAGCACCCGGTATTCCCAGGCGGTCTCCCATCCAAGTACTAACCAGGCCTGACCCTTCTTAGCTTCCGAGATCAGAAAAGATTGGGCATGTGCAGGGTAACAATTCTAGGCTGCAATACCAGCCTGCCTGAGCATTCCATCAGATGACTCCAAAGGGCCAGTCCCTGCCCACCTGCTAATAAAACCCCAAACCCAGAACTTGCTTCTCAGTCCGTACAAATCTGCCCACCCACTGAGATTGTTGGGTGACTGGCCGCTTCAGCTGAGGTTTGGTTGGTGAGCTCACAGGGCAGCATCTAGATTTTGAAACACCCTCTCACAAGAGATCTGACCTGCCCCCATCTCTTTCAGCCTCACAGTGGTTACAATTAAGATGCCATCTTTCATTTCGCTGAATGAAGTCTTTGTTTAAATTAAATCCTTTGGCTGCTATTTTATTCGTTAATGCTTTATGGTTTGCAGCGTTTTAGATATTGCCATATACTGTTGTTTTAAAACTGACTGGGAGCAACCGCTGAGGGGGGGTTGGTTGGTTACTAAAAAGGCAACAGGCAAATGTACAAAATAAACAAGGTCATTGGTGGTGTGAAGACAATGCCTTTCCTTCCCCTGGACTCACAATGGAAGAGGGGAAGGGCATAGGAAAGGAAATGCGGTAGAGAAGAGAATGGTGGGCTAGAGTGGCTCCAACACTTTGGTCCACTTCTCTCCTCTCCTCCACATTCCTTCTCGTGTCCTCCCTTCCTTTCTGAGTTCAGGTAGCAGGAAAAGGAGGAGAAGCCATACAGGTGGGCACACAGGTGGGCGTCCCCACCTGTCCTCTGCCTGAGGCAGTCACCTTAGCTGGCTTCATGGACTGGCTGGCCTCATTGGATCGCACGAGGGCTGGGGTGCCCCGCTCCCTCTAGACCTGCAGCTCATTTCTTTAGGCAGGATGGCGGTGCCCACGTACATGTCCTTGGCACCGGGTGCCTGCAGCTCCTCTGCAGCTTGCTCTTTGAAGGATCGGGCTGTTCCATGCTTGCTTCCACATCTCTCAGCTACACCAGCACAAAGGGAGGCCAGGAAGGCGTTTCCTGCTGCCATCCACAATGGACTTCCTGGCACGGCCCCTGCTCAGTCACCCATAAGCAGAGCAGACTTGAACAGCCTCTGAGTGCCAAGTCCTGAAAAGGCCACACTCTCCTCCTTCTTTGGCCACCCTGCAGGCTTCTCCTCCCTGAGCCCCTCACGAACATCATTTAATCAATAAAGGCGGAGAGCTCAAGAGAGGCGCCCTCTCTCCTTCTCCTCCTCCGGGTCATCTTCCTTTGAATGTCTCAATCTGCCTCTTTCCTAAGGTTCCGCTGCGGTTGTGTCTCCCCCCCCCCCGTCTTTCTTTTCTCTTTCTTGGGTTCTCTATCCAGCTTGTCTGAGGCTGGCTCCGTCTCCCCTGGGATGGGGCAAGCAGTCAATGAAGTTCCCATTTGTTTGTGACTTGCCAGAGGCTTTGGAGAAAGGGAGTGGGGCGGGGGGGGGGAGAGAGGAGAAACAGACAACCTCTCCAGCATGCCAACTTCTAAGAGCAGTAAGAAACCCAGAAAAGGAACGCAAACCCAGCTGGGATTCGGCCGCTCTTGCCATTTCCACCCGACTCCCTTCTGAGCCTGGCTTTTATGCCGCCTGCTCCAAATTTGTCATTGCTATAAATGGCTCAGCATGGAGCTAATTCTGCCCCAAAGGGGCGCAAGCAAAGCCAGAGAATACAGGTTGCTCCTGTCCACCCCAGCCAGGCCTGCAGCAGTCAGACTTTTGTTTGCTGGGCTTTGTAATCCCACTCCATTTTTATGGGGTGAAGTATCAAGCCAAACTCTGGCAAGCTTCACAGTAGCTGAGTCCCGGTGTCACTCCCTTGCCTCACTGAAATGGACAAAGGTCCTGACCTTCTGAAGATCTGACCTCATAAGCATATGAGAATGCAGGGAGCAGAAGTCCACAAATGGATGGCAACCTTCAGTCTTGAAAGACTATGGTATAAGCCTACAGCACCCGGTATTCCCAGGCGGTCTCCCATCCAAGTACTAACCAGGCCTCACCCTGCTTAGCTTCCGAGATCAGACGAGATCGGGCATGGAAAGACTCTGGTATAAGCCTACAGCACCCGATATTCCCAGGCAGTCTCCCATCCAAGTACTAACCAGGCCTGACCCTGCTTAGCTTCCGAGATCAAATGAGATCGAGCATGTGCAGGGTAACAGTACAATGAATAGAAGTCCACAACTACTTCTACAAAAGGCCCGGAAATGTCATCAGCCAGAGGGTTCAGATACTTCCATTGAAATTTTTTCTTTTTTTTAACCACAGGACTTAAGTAAAAAAACAACAACATCAGGCTCAGCAGGAAACAAACTGAGAAATTTGCCTACGGGCATATCCTAATGTTTAGGTCACTTTTTTTTCCCAAGGGCTGCCAGAGGGATAGTATCTAGCTCATGTTACATCTAGCTCATGTTGCAATCCTATGCAAATTGACTTGGGGAGGAAAGCCGACTGAACACAGTGGGGCTGACTTCACGCAGAGGCTAGCATTCAAATATACTTAAAAAAAAAAATTCACTCACATCAATGTATAAAACACCAAATGATTGGGATGAAATTATCTAAATCTGAGCTCTTCAACCAGTGGCATGGGTACCACCAGTGGTATTTGAGGTGGTGTCTGATGGTACTTGCAGGATCCCTGGGCACCTGCCACCCAGCAGAGAGATCAGGAACAAGATGCAACAAACAGCACTAGGAGGCTTGGCTTGGTGGGCAGAGCTCCAAAGGATGCTTTTCCATGCTCGAAAACCTGGTCCGCCCTGGTCATCTTATTGGTGCTTGTTGTGCCACATCCAGCCTCCCAACTAGTCATCACTAGTTTATTTCTGTTGGAACTTCAAATACGTGGACCACGCGAAGTGGTACAGCCGAGGACAAACCTTGAGAAACAATGATCTAGATCAGGGGTGCCCAAACCCCGGCCCTGGGGCCACTTGCGGCCCTTGAGGCCTCTCAATGCGGCCCTCAGGGAACCCCCAGTCTCCAATGAGCCTCTGGCCCTCCGGAGATTTGTTGGTGCCTGCACTGGCCCGACGCAACTGCTCTCAGAGTGAGGGCGACTGTTTGACCTCTCGCGTGAGCTGTGGGCTCCCTCCACTGCTTGCTTTTTCACGCCTGTGATGCAGTAGTGGCAGCAAAGGAAAGGCCAGCCTTGCTTTGTGCAAGGCCGTGTATAGCCCTTGAGCTATTGCAAGACCTTCATTCATTCATATAAGTTCATCTTTAATATATTCACTTATGTAATCATATGTAAATTAATTCTTTTTTCCCCCGGCCCCCGACACAGTGTCAGAGAGCTGATGTGGCCCTCCTGCCAAAAACTTTGGACACCCCTGGTCTAGATCACTCAAGGAAGAATTATAAGTTTCAAAGTAGGAATAAATGGCAAGAGAAGAGAGTCATCTACTGAAGAAAAGGAAAACTAATTTTTTCTGTTGCGGAGTCTTAGTGGGGCAGGTGTAGCTAAGAGAGGCCTATTCTGAGAAGCTCTTGCACTTCAAAATTCCCACTGTTCCACTGCTCAAGACCCTTTGAAGAGCTGCAAAAAGGGACAGAACTGATAAGGTGACTTAAAAAAAAAAATCCAGACTCACTGGCAGCTGAAAAAATGGCACACGCTTCATTGGGCAAGAGAAAGGACTCAGAGTACAAGCTGTTGTCATCTTTTAACTCCTGGCTGGGACAATGCAATATCAGTCTGCCACTCCTGGCTCAAGCTTTAGACTGTGCTGGTCCAAAAGTCTGTCCAGTTTCTCATTTCTGTTGCCCAGTTAGGAAGTGGCAAACATGGAAGGGCAGTTCTGCTGGTTTTGAGAGGTGGGAACAGTTTTTGCTAAATAAGTTGGAGGAAAAATCTAGCAGGTGGGGGGCTGCAGCGTGTGTGTGTCTGGAAGGATCTGGAAGCTTAACCTATGCAAAAAGTTGTGGGTGCTGCAGTAGTATGGGAGGTTTTTTTATGTGCCTGGCTTTTGTTCCCCCCCAGGATGCACCAGAAAGTAAAACAACATGTTGAAAAAGCTATATTTGTCCCTTCTTCCAAAACAGATTTGTTCTTCCAGGGCCTTTTCCCAGCCCTCCCAGGAGATGCTGGAATTTGAACCTGGAACCTTCTGCCTGCAATGAAACCACTGGTGTGCGTTACGCAGTTCTGCTGTGTGTGGTCTCCCTGGAGGAGGACACAGTGAGTCTATCTGCATGTGAAATAGCCTCTTGCACCAAGAAATGCAACTCAGGCAGGCAAAGAAATGGGAACACTTATAGTAGAGAGAGCACATCTCACCAAAGGATCTTTCACAAGTCAGAAGCAAGTACCCTATGGGATTCAGAGAATCACCAGTGAAAGTGCACCTATTCATCAGGGGTATGTTGACAAATGGGTTTGCTCCATTTCTGGCGCCCTTTGACTGCAGCAGCTCAGGCCGAATGACAGAGTGCGTGCAGCATAAATAAAGTCCCGGGGAGAGAGCGTAAGAGAGGAGCCGTGCACGGTGCAAAGAAGAGGTTATGTTTTGTTGAGTCTCCGTTTGCGATGACTATTAATGTTTCTGAGAACGGCTGACTATATTTGGAGTTGCTGAGCTCGTTGCTTAGTCTACTTTCACCCGGGTGGGGTGGTGGTGGGGAGAGAAAGAGCCTGAGCCAAAGACACCCAGATAGAAAAACCATTTTTCTTTCATTTCTTTATTACTGTTGTTCCTGAAGCGGCCATAGACACTGGCGCCATCAGAGACAAGAAGTTTTCCATCACCCCACTACATCACACTGCCCTGTGTTTTGACGGCACGTCCCGGGAGATCTTCAGTACCCTCCCCTCCATTCTTGTACCTGCCAAACAGGCGAATTTAAGAACTTTTTAAAAGGCCTGTTAGATCAGACCAAACGTCTATCTCATCCAGCACCGTACATTCCACCAAGTGCCCAACCAGATGCTTCTGCAAAGTTCAGTTTTCCCTTGCTGTCCCGCACCACCTAAGGCCGGCCCATCCATAAGGCCAACTGAGGTGGCTGCCTTAGGCAGCAGCTTGGCAGGGGTCATCCACCTCTGTCCACCCACTGACCTCCACCGCTGCTGCTGTTCTTGCCACCCACTTCAATGGCTGCCTGTGGCTCAGCTCTGACACAGTGTTGGCAGAGGGCATGGAAGAGGATTTAGGGGTTGACTATTTCACAGTAAGAGGCAACTAAACAGCCACCGGGTAGATGGGACTCGTCAGCCTGGGAAGGCAGCTCATCTGAGAGAAGGAAAACTCTGATCCCAAACCTCCACTGCCTTGTGGCTACAGTTATGGAAAAGGCTTCAGGAGTCAACCTGGCGGCAAAATCCGGAGCCGGAGTCCCTGAGGCAGTTCATGGCTGAACACAGTCACGTGCTGGAACCAACCGTATTGGCCTCTGCCTTTCCATTGGACCATTTCAGCAACGTGGAGAGGGGGGATTTGCTGCATGGGTAACAGCCTATCCTCCATTCCTACTTTACCCAGGCTTCGCGCACTGGAGAGGACACTCTGTTCCAGAACCACCATTCAGAGCGTGACACCATAGTCTTCCGAGATTGAAGGATGCCAACAACAAATTTCACAGTCCTGAAGCTGATTGATTAGACATTTCCTTTCCTCCCAGCCAAGTCCAATGCTACCTGCTGAACTGTGAACATGCAGCAGGCATTGGCCATCCAATTTTCAAACACAAAAGCCACAGGGCGATTATAAACGTTTGCAGCAAAGTTCTGCTCTTTGCAAGGACACAAACCCTTTGCCACAAGACCCCACTCCTTTGAGTGCTCTAGTTGGCCAAGTAGTTCAACTAGTGTGTACCAAATGCTATGTTTTGAACCTAAGAATGCAAGAAGAGCCTTGCTGGATCAGGTCCAAGGCCCATCTAGTCCAGCATTTTCCCTAGTGGCGCAACTGTTGCCCCTGAAAAGTTCATAAGGAGGAGTGTAGTGACCTCCAGGGTGACACTGAGAAGGACCACATTCCCCTCTTGAAACTGTACTTTTCTTCGCCCATTCATCACATCGACATGCTCTGTCATGCACCTGGTAGTCTTTTCACTACCACAAGCTCCATGAGAAGAGGCCGTGATGAAGCAAGATTTCCACCCAGCTGTGGATTTCCTGCCCTGCCACCAGCCCACACACTAAATTCCCCAGAAGGAGGGGGGAGTCTCTACCACTGCCCTCACTTTGCTCCCTTCCCTCTCTCCTTCACGTGCCCCCATAAATCACACACACCCTCAAGCCTTCTCCAGGTAGCACACAAAGCTGAGCACCGTGCCAGAAACGGGAGGTGGACTGTTCCTCTGGCAGGTGGCAAAGCAAGGCAGGTGTGTTTTCACCAAAACACCGGAAAGGGTTTGTTGCGAGTAACAAACAAATTCTGCACTCCAGATCAAGAGGCCAGGCTCAAAACAAAGTAAAAACAAATTACTCTGACTACAAGAGGTGTGCTTTCTCTCTTGTCGCTGGAGAGAAAGATCTTAGGAATCGACACACCGCAAATTTTGTCACGGCTTGGCTGCGATCTCTCATCTTGCAATGAACCCCATGCGTCTCGTGATGCAAATTGGAGCACAGCTGGTCAGCTCTGTTTTATCCATTTTGGGTGGATTCCCTCCCCCCCCCCAGCTCTGAAAAGCTGGTTTGAAAGTAATGGATATTCAAATTTCCCACTCCAAAATCAGGTGTGCAGTTTGGACCACCACAGACCGAGGCGTGCTAAACCTAGGTAAACCTAAAACCAGATAGGTTTTGGTCAAGGCTGCTATTCTCTGGGGAAGCCAGAAGATCATGGGATTCCAGTATGCATTTAAGGAGGGAGACTACCTGCGATGTGTAATCTGGAGCTCTTGGAAAACTGGAGAGCATGGCAGGCTTCCATGTACACAACACACTGACATTTAGCAAACACTCCAAGTTTTCTTAAGAGCGGCATGCTTGTCTGTGACAAGAAGCTAAAGGCATATTTCCCTCCCACCATCCCTGGTGGTCCTGTGCAACTGATATTTGGAGGCATATTCAGAGGTTGCACAGAGGCTACAGAGGTTGCTGGTAGCCACTGAGAGACCTTCCTTCATGACTTTGTCCAATCCCCTTTTAAGGTCACCTATGCAAGTGGCCATCACCTCATCTTGTGGCAAGAAATTCCATAGACTAATTCTGTGTGTATAAAGAAGTAGCCCCCTTTGCCAGTCCCATCAATCGCTTTCACTGGATGATCCCTGGTTCTATCATTGGGAGGAAGACAACCATCTCTCTATCCCAGCAATTTTCAACCTTTTTCATCTCATGGCACACTGACAAGGCACTAAAACTGTCAAGGCACACCATCAGGTTTTTGATAATTGCCAAGGCACACTGTGCTGCCAGTGGGGGCCTCACATACCGATTGACCCTACTAATAAATGCCCTTCCCTCAAATTCCTGTGGCACACCTGTGGACCACTCGCGGCACACTAGTTGAAAATGGCTGCTCTATCCCCTCTCTCTGCACCATGCATCATCTGAAAAGTCTCAGTCAAGTTCCTGTTTAATTGTATTTTTCCCCCCCAAGCTAAGTCCTAAATGTTGTTGCCTTTCATCAAAAGGAAGATGCTCTAGCCCTTTGATCTGAAAATTAATTTCTGGAGTAGCTTATCTTACACACTCCTGAACGGCTAAGATCAAAGAAGGAGATCAAACGTGTCTGCTCTTTTGTAAGTTCATGAAGGTACACTTTACTAAACCTGAGCTGCTAGAGAAGGCTTGGATCAGGTCTTGCATAAGCAGCTTTGGGAGGAAAGTTCAAAAGCTGAAACGTGTAATGGCACTGTAAGGATGTGACACACACACAGCCTAATCTGTTGTTTTCAATATCAGAATGCAGCTATTGAAATATTTCCCTTGTATGAGCAGGTTCCATCAGAACCCTGTGCTGGATGGAAGATGATTTGAGAAAAGGGGCTCAAAGGAAAGACACAGGAGATCTGGCCGTCGTAAAGGTTCTTTCCTAACCAGAAACAAAGCCAACACGAACTGCCAGCGACCCAAATGGTGGTGATGTCGCTAGAACCATAAATCTCAGTCCTTGTTTTGTGCAATTTTTTTTTTTAAGTGTCCCAAGATGTAAACTAATCTGTGCTCAGTTAGAAAAACATGTTTTGGGAGATTTGGGCAATCTCTGGCGGCGGGTTTCGGTGGAAAAAAAAAGTTCTTTAAAAGGACTGGAAATTATTACGACGATTATTTATAAAAACTATAAAAAATTCCCCCCCTGTGAGAGTCAGTCGGTACCACCCTCTCCTCTCCCCCAATCCAACGCTCTGGAGTGCTTTCCAGTTCCTGCCCTCCCACCAGAGACGAGTGAGTCGTACCCAGCAGACAGCAGGAACATGGCAAAGAGGAACACAAAGGGATCTGATGCAGTACAGGGGGTTGGAGAGCAGGGAAAAGGACCAGAGCTACTCAGCGCATGTTTTGCATGAAGAAAGTCCCAGGTACAACCCCCAGGATCTCCAGGTAGGGATGAGAAAAGACCCCTCTGCGTGTTGCCAGTTTGCGCAGACAGTTCTGAGCTAGACAGACCGATGGTTTGAAAAGGCAGTCAGCAGCTTCATATGTTTCCATGATAGCTAAAGGAGAGGATCATAAGGGAATAATAATAATAATAATAATAGGTATTGGCAACCTTCAGTCTCGAAAGACTCTGGTATCGCGCTCTGAAAGGTGGTTCTGGCACAGCGTCTAGTGTGGCTGAAAAGGCCAATCCGAGAGTGACAATCCCTTCCACACTGGGAGCAAGTGCAGTCTGTCCCTGGTCTGTCTCCCTGGCTATGGGCCTTCCTTCTTTGCCTCTTTGCCTCAGACTGTTGGCCAAGTGTCTCTTCAAACTGGGAAAGGCCATGCTGCACAGCCTGCCTCCAAGCAGGCTGCTCAGAGGCCAGGGTTTCCCACTTGTTGAGGTCCACTCCTAAGGCCTTCAGATCCCTCTTGCAGATGTCACAGCTGTGGTCTACCTGTGGGGCGCTTTCCTTGCACGAGTTCTCCATAGAGGAGATCCTTTGGGATCCGGCCATCATCCATTCTCACGACATGACCAAGCCAACACAGGCGTCTCTGTTTCAGCAGTGAATACATGCTAGGGATTCCAGCACGTTCCAGGACTGTGTTGTTTGGAACTTTGTCCTGCCAGGTGATGCCGAGGATGCGTTGGAGGCAGCGCATGTGGAAAGCGCTCAGTTTCCTCTCCTGTTGTGAGCGAAGAGTCCATGACTTGCTGCAGTACAGAAGTGTACTCAGGACGCAAGCTCTGTAGACCTGGATCTTGTAATGTGCACATTCCTGATCTTGTCTGATCTCAGAAGCTAAGCAGGGTCAGGCCTGGTTAGTACTTGGATGGGAGACCGCCTGGGAATACCGGGTGCTGTAGGCTTATACCATAGTCTTTCGAGACTGAAGGTTGCCAACCAATAATAATAATAATAATAATAATAATAATAGACAAGAAGGATAAGAATGTCTGGATAGTAGACACTGCAATACTTGCTACAGCAGAAGATAAAGAACTGGATTAAAGACCCGCAAATAGAAATTGAGAGACTGTGGGACAAGAAAGCAAGAGTTACACCAATGGTCATGGGGGCCTTGGGTGCTGTCCCGAAACACCTGGAAAAGCACTTGAACACCATCGGGATGAGTACAAGCACCATCAGTCAATTAGAAAAGGCCACCTTACGAGGAACGGTGTACGTTCTGTAACAACATTTGTAACGCGACAACATAAAAAATAATGGCTGCCTATTCTAGGTCCTCAGGAAGGACTCAATAGGTGTATATACAAAATCCAGTCAAAAACAACATGACTGTGCAAAAACAGATAACAAAAATGATAATAGGGTTCAGCCCCCAAACCTATTTTCAGCCCCGAACCTGTGAGGATGGGTATTCATTTATTGCTATTGGCCTGGTCTGTCCTGCAAGGGAACATATGCTTTGGCTGTCATTGTACAGGAGGCAATCTCTATTGTTTAATACTGGCTAAATCACTGTCCTGTTTTATCTCTGCTATTGCCTTTTGGAGATACAGGCATACGTGACCACCCTCCTATCAGCGGGTGATATGTTCCTGCCACTGTAAATACAGAAACTGCAACCCTATACTTCATATGGTGTCAAACCCTCATCTCTTCCTTTGCCGTCTGTTACAGAACAGATTTCCTGTTCCAGCCTGAACACTAAGAGGAAGGAAACTAAAGGAGCAATCCTAGCCAATATTCCAGCACTGACCTAGCCGCAGTGTAGGCCCAAGGTAAGGTCACAAACATGCCCCTACTTTGAGGAGGCCCCCCTTGACGACCTTCCACTGCAGGATGCAGCGCACACCACACTTGCACAGCTATGTCAGTGCTGGAAAGTCAGTTAGGACTGCTCCCTAAGAGATCCACGAACAGGAAGCTTCCTGTTAGTGTCCGGACTCTCTCCCTCCTCTAGCATTCCGGCCGACTGCTTCTCGCATTCTTCCTTAGCGTTCTTTAACAAGCTGCAAAGGAAGAAACGTGAGTTCCTGGCACCGCAGTAACGGAAGACAGATAAGTAAACAGGCACGTGCGGGGCGGAGAACCATGGATAAGTGAACCTGTGGATCTGGAGGGGGGCGTGCCTGTGCCTTGTTCAAATGTCGTTAGCTGGCATTGCAAAAGGCAGGGCTTGGTCAGAGGGGGTTAAGAGCCCTTGCCCATCAATGGGCCCTCTTGGGTCATCCTCTTGAATCTTCAGTAGCAGTGGAAAAAGTAATGCCCAATGTACAGTGGGGGCTTCAATGCTGGGCTTTGCCACACGCCCCTCCCACAAGTAACCAAGAGATACTTTTTCAGCGTCCAACTCACTCCCTTGTGCCAGAATCATGGGAGCAGGTTGTTTCTCATTTGACTAGAGAGGATTTGCCGTTTCCCCTGCTCCAGGATGCCAGAGAGGAACCCATGCCTGATCAGCCCCTGACTGACCATCCTCCGCTCTGCCACTGATCACCCTTATCTCACCTGGTTCCACCCCCTGCTCTTAACTCCCAGGCTCTGCCCCTGCACTTCAAAGTCAACTGAAAGAGACCCAGCAACCTGCAATGCTAGAACTTGCTCCATTGCGGTATATGGCCTCTTGACCGGGCTAGCCATTTCCCTCCCTGTATTTGGGAGGCTGGTGGTTGCCAACTTCCTTTTTAGGAAAACATTTGTGTTTACTAGAACGGATGCTTCATGCTGTCGCTTTAGCTGGTCTTTCCTGTGACTACTCTTTCGGTTTTGCGCATATTTTATCTTTGTTTACTGTAAGCCACTTCAGAGGGCCTTTGGCCAGGAATCTGGGTATACATACAAGCAATAAAATAAATAGCACAAAAACTAAATGGCAGAAGAACTGTGGCCTGTCTTCTTTTTCGAACATTTATTTTGGCACAGGATCACTCTCAAAGGAAGGCAAGCGTCCAGCCTTAGCTGGTCCTTTTCACAAACCATGCGCCTTCCCTCTTACTAGGCAATCAGGCCAGTACCCCACCTGTGCTGCCCAATGATTTCCCTGGCCCAACAGAGCACATTTCCCAGGTGCACACATGGCCAGGTGACAAGATCAGCCAGGACACGAGAAGAATCAGCGGAAGTGCCGAATTCAGCCAGAACTCACCAGTGTCAGACATCCAAGTCGACCTGGAAACTTACTGACTTTGATAGTACTTGCTCTGGCTACATGTGTCTCTGGTAAATGCATTGACTTTTCAAAGGGAGTCTGGACATGGCCAAAAGTTGTATGACTCGGTGCATTTGCAGATCCACCTGCAGATTGAGTCTGCATTAGAGACTGTCCATTTTGGAAAGCGTCTCAGCTCAACCACTGGCAGCCAGATATCAAGATAACTGTAGCTCTGCTGACCTTCTAAGAAAGATAAGGAGGATTCCATGGCTGAAAAATGGAATAAATGACTGCTTATAAAGTAATTGATATCTGATGAGAACAATGCACATGTCCTTTTTGGCATGGCAGAGACTGCAGTGATGCAGGCAGTAAGTTGATTTAATCAGAAGAAACAGAGATTGGGAGTGGGCTAATATTTGAGATGAGGGCTTTTCCACACCCAACTTAAACCAGTAATCTGTGTTTTCTATCAAAGACAGAAAAAAAAAAGTGGCAGGAAGTCAGGAAAGTGACATGACCAAACTTACGAAGAAAGAAAGAAAGAAAGAAAGAACACTCCCAAATTTTTTCACA
>NC_089833.1:8770535-8793035 GCF_035046505.1 Tiliqua scincoides | reverse complement strand
AACAGTTGCTGCAACAGTTGCTCCTACATTATGGCTAATATATAAGTGATATAAACATGAGAAATCCCAACAGAATTAGGGAACCGGAAAACGGTCTTCTGTATGAAAAGCAAGTGCTCTACCACGGAGCTCTGACCCTCATCGTAGGTAACGACGCCTTCCTGCTCATGGTGCAACGCTGATGGCATGACCTTCAAAGGCACTGCCCCTTTCTTTACATTCACCAAGCATTTCTTGCTGGGTGCCTTGCAGTTGTCCGACACAGCTACCCCAAAGTGGTACTCCTGTTCCATTAAAGGTCCTGCTTCCAGGAAGCACTGAGGACAAAGGGCCACGAGAGTCCTTTTTTAGGATTCTCTAGAACCTTTTCTGATGATCACGGTGCCATAAGAATTTTGTTTTTCCTTGACAGGGGAAAAACAACACCACCCCCCACATCAGGAAGAGTGGTGGAGCTCCTTAATGTTTGCTAAGTCTGGCTCACTCACCTGTGCTGCAACATAAAAACTTTTTATTGAAACAGAAGGGGAAAATGAGATTAGAAACAGACGTCAATAAAATGGCTGTCTTTGCTCCCCACCCAAATACTGCCCCCCGACTCACCCACATGGTTGTATTGCCAAAGCCAGCCTCTCTGACTCCACTCCCCCCTTCCCTCTTCCAAATCCATACCCTCCATGTCTGCGTTCCTGACCTTCTCCCTTCCTTCCATCTACACTTCTTTTTCTCCTTAAGCAGAGTCTCAGTGACCTAGTCTGAAACCTTCAACATAACTAGGAATGATATGAATGTGTTATGCATAGTGCAGGAGGGGTGGACCCCACTTGGAGGCAGCCATCCAGGTGGGCACTGACGAAAAGAAATAGCTGCCATTTATGTGAGAGCGTGTGACTAAGGAACAAAAAGGCAGGCGCATTGCTGGTGCACACGCTTTTGAAATACTGCATGCCAGCTAGTGTGCGAGAAGTAGTATACGGTGTGTGAAATTGCATGCAAAAGAGAGAGTATTTGTAGGAGCTCAGGGATGCGCTTATAGGAGTACAGTGGAAATTAACTGTGGTTCCTTGGTGTTTATTTGTGTGTGAGCACAGTGTGAGTGGACTGAGGTGGTTGGATCCTGGATTGCACCGGTTCAGACTTCAGATGGAAAGTTGCGTGTTTTTTTAATGCGCTTCTCCTTCCATAAAATGGCCACCACCTCCCCACGTGTAGAAAACTACCGCGACTGGGAGAAAGGGCTAGTGTGGCTGTCTCCTTGAAATGCTGATCTGCTGCGTGCTGCGGGGTTTTTTGTGGAGTGGCGGAGCAGGAAAAAAAATAATGATGGCCTCCGCAGCTGCAGCTCAGAAATTGTGTAGTCCTGTTCGACCACAGGGCTCTAAACAGGTTCTAAGACGTTGACTAATGTGGCAGCCTAAGGTGAGCGATTGGTGACTGTAGTGTCCACCTGCCCTCCCCCAAAGCTGCTCCCTCGATTTGAAAAGGGAGAGGGGAACAAGACGGAGGAAGAAATGTGGAGAAGAATGGTGGGCTAGTGTGTCTCGAACACTCTTCTTTTCCCATCACGTCTTCCACTTCACTCCCTTCTTCCTTTTCAAATCTAGGGAAGAGGAGGAGTAGGGATGCTATAGCCCACTGCCCTCCTCTCCCTTCAGAAAAGGCCACGGCACATGCACGAAGGAGATTCTAGGTTTATGTACCAGTTTTCCCAGAAATGACTGGGAAAGAGCTGCCTGCCAGTCAGGGGAGAAATACTGAGCAGTATAGACCAATGGTCAGAGTCAGTATGTGGCAAGCTCCTGTTTGTGGAGGCCACCACTACCCTTAGTTTGAAGAGCTGTTGCTTTTTCAAACCCTCTTTTTAGTACGCCTGTGTTTGGAGGCCTTTCGCAACGTTTCGACAGGAGACTGTCGGAAAAATTGTCTACATTCGTCGCACGCCGAGGCCCTCCTGACAATCCCGATTGCTGCACAAGCCTTCAACTCGTGAATAAGTGCACGCGAGTGAAACCATCTCCGAGCTAGTAGCGTACAAAAGTGAGGGAATGTACAAGCAAAGCAGATTGAGAGAGTGCGACGGAGAGAGGCGCGGAGTGCGCAGAGGAGGCCAATGAGTGAGTGTGGATGTGAAAGAGAAAGGAGAGCCGATCCAGAGTTGGCACGGCTGGGAAGCGGTCGGGCTCCACTTCCATTAACTTTCATAAAGTGTTTTCACTGTTTCCATTGGCTATGGGTCTCTCTCTCTCTCTCTCTCTCTCTCTCTCTCTGTATAATATGAAAGAGAAAGATGGAGGGAGTGCACACATCTGGTTCATTTCTCAGGCCTTTCCCCCCCCCTTCATTTCAAGGAATATTTTGTTTTAAGAAAGATGTAACTTAATTAGGTGTTACTGCTGCAGATCTTTTACTGCTGAATTCCTTCAGAGCCGTGCACGGTAGAATCGTGGGCGCAACAAAGCACTGGGGGAATGTGAAAGGGATGTCCGCCCCCAAGCCCAAATTGAGCTGGCAGAGATAGTTCCCCTTGCAAACCTGACCCCCTGTAGAACTGACCCGGACTGCTGGTCAAAAGGAAACTTGTCCTTCTACTGCTGTTCACACACTGAATGTTTGCTGTCTGGAGCAGGCAGTCATGTCAGAGACTGGGGACAGAGCATGACAATGATGTGGCTTTATTAAGGGGATGATATAGCATTGACTGAGTAAAGAAACATTTTCTTTTGTATGTCCTAACTCTCCCAACACTCAATTTTAGTGGATGTCCCCTGGTTCTGGTGTTATGTGAGAGTGTAAAGAGCGTCTCCCTATCCACTCTGTCCATCCCCTGCATAATTTTGTATGTCTCAGTCATGTCCCCCCTCAGGCGTCTCTTTTCTAGACTGAAGAGGCCCAAACGCCGTAGCCTTTCCTCATAAGGAAGGTGCCCCAGCCCAGTTATCATCTTAGTCACTCTCTTTTGCACCTTTTCCATTTCCACTATGTCCTTTTTGAGATGCGGCAACCAGAACTGGACACAATACTCCAGGTGTGGCCTTACCATTGATCTGTACAACGGCATTATAATATTAGCCGTTTTGTCCTCAATACCTTTTCTAATGATCCCAAGCATAGAATTGGCCTTCTTCACTGTTGCTGCACATTGGGTCGACACTTTCATCGACCTGTCCACCACCACCCCAAGATCTCTCTCCTGATCTGTCACAGACAGCTCAGAACCCATTAGCCTATATGTGAAGTTTTGATTTTTTGCCCCAATGGGCATGACTTTACACTTACTTACATTGAAACGCATCTGCCATTTTGCTGCCCATTCTGCCAGTTTGGAGAGATCCTTCTGGAGCTCCTCACAATCACTTCTGGTCTTTACCACTTGGAAAAGTTTGGTGTCATCTGCAAACTTTGCCACCTCACTGCTCACCCCTGTCTCCAGGTCATTTATGAAGGGGTTGAAAAGCACCGGTCCCAGGACAGATCCTTGGGGCACACTGCTTTTCACCTCTCTCCATTGTGAAAATTGCCCATTGATACCCACTCTCTGTTTCCTGGCCTTCAACCAGTTCTCAGTCCATGAGAGGACCTGTCCTCTAATTCCCTGACTATGCAGTTTTTTCAGCAGCCTTTGGTGAGGGACCGTGTCGAACGCCTTTTGAAAGTCCAGATATATAATGTCCACGGGTTCTCCCGCATGCACATGCCTGTTGACCTTTTCAAAGAATTCTAAAAGGTTTGTGAGGCAAGACTTACCCTTACAGAAGCCATGCTGATTCTCCCTCAGCAAGGCCTGTTCATCTATGTGGTTTGAGATTCTATCTTTGATGAGGCATTCCACCATCTTACCCGGTATAGATGTTAGGTTGACCGGCCTATAGTCTCCTGGGTCCCCCTTCCTTCCCTTTTTAAAGATAGGCGTGACATTTGCTATCCTCCAATCTTCTGGCACCGTGGCCGTTTTGAGGGACAAGTTGCATTTCTTAGTCAAGAGATCAGCAACTTCATTCTTCAATTCCTTAATAACTCTTGGGTGGATGCCATCCGGGCCCAGTGACTTATTGATCTTTAATTTATCAACAAGGTCTGAACCATCTTCTCTTTTAACCTCTATCTGACTTAATTCCTTGGTCAGGAGGGGCCATTTGGGCAGCGGTATCTGAACATAAGAACATAAGAACATAAGAACAGCCCCACTGGATCAGGCCATAGGCCCATCTAGTCCAGCTTCCTGTATCTCACAGCGGCCCACCAAATGCCCCAGGGAGCACACCAGATAACAAGAGACCTCATCCTGGTGCTCTCCCCTACATCTGGCACTCCGACTCAACCCATTCCCAAAATCAGGAGGTTGCGCATACACATCATGGCTTGTACCCCATAATGGATTTTTCCTCCAGAAACTCATCCAATCCCCTTTTAAAGGCGTCTAGGCTAGACGCCAGCACCACATCCTGTGGCAAAGAATTCCACAGACCGACCACGCGCTGAGTAAAGAAATATTTTCTTTTGTCTGTCCTAACCCGCCCAACACTCAATTTTAGTGGATGTCCCCTGGTTCTGGTATTATGTGAGAGTGTAAAGAGCATCTCCCTATCCACTCTGTCCATCCCCTGCATAATTTTGTATGTCTCAATCATGTCCCCCCTCAAGCGTCTCTTTTCTAGGCTGAAGAGGCCCAAACGCCGTAGCCTTTCCTCATAAGGAAGGTGCCCCAGCCCCGTAATCATCTTAGTCGCTCTCCTTTGCACCTTTTCCATTTCCACTATGTCTTTTTTGAGATGCGGCGACCAGAACTGGACACAATACTCCAGGTGTGGCCTTACCATAGATTTGTACAACGGCATTATAATACTAACCGTTTTATATAATACTAATACTAATCTGCCCAAGGTCTTCTGCCATGAAGACAGATGCAAAGAACTCATTCAATTTCTCTGCCATCTCTAAGTCTCCTTTTATCTCCCCTTTCCCTCCCTCACCATCCAGAGGGCCAACCGCTTCTCTGGCGGGTTTCCTGCTTCTAACATATTTGAAGAAGCTTTTATTATTCCTTAATGCTGCTGGCCATGTGTTCCTCATAGTGTCTCTTGGCCTCCTGTATCACCTTCTTGCATTTCTTTTGCCACAGTTTATGTTCCTTTTTATTCTCCTCATTAGGGCAAGACTTCCATTTACAGAAGGAAGCTTCCTTGCCCTTTACGGCCTCTCTAACTTGGCTGGTTAGCCATGCGGGCACCCTCCTGGACTTAGTCGAGCCCTTCTTCCTCTGCGGTATACACTTCCACTGGGCCTTTATTACTGTTGTTTTAAGCAGCCTACACTCCAGTCATTTTGCTACTTAGAGCCCAATCCTATGCCTGTCTACTCAGAAGTAAGCCCCAGTACAGTTAATGGGGTTTACTCTCTGGGAAGTGTAGATAGGATTGCAGCCTTAATCTTTTTTTTTCTGGCTCTACATATCCTTTTAGAGTTTGGAACTATGGTGAGGTGATGTTCTCCACCTATGATGGCGAAGTTCTCACCACACAGGGCAAGAACATCTTCCATGCCTATATGGTAGGGATAAGTAGGTTTCCCCCATTCTGTTCCTTTTTGTCCCTCTGGTCTGCTCTGCCCTGCTTTCCACTCTTTCTGAATTCCTGTTTTACTAGGAGAATTTCTAAAATTAATTCCAGAAGAGGAGAATGCATATCAGTGAAACACAGTGTAAAGAAGGATGCGATCGTGGGTCCGATTGCATCAAGACGGTTTCCTGGCTCTGGCTTTATCAATGCACGCATGCGCATCAGCGACTCCGAGGGGTGGGAGAGGAGGTGAAGAAACAAGAGGAAACAAAGAACTGGGGCAAACTGCATAGACGCAACACTTGGTCTAAAGCATGGAAACAAAATACAGAACAAATGCGGAGAATTCCTAATGCATAGCTTCCACTGAAAGAAGCACGACCTGGCCACTTGGAACGCTTAACATTTGGATGAGGAGCGAGGAATATTTTGGAAGGATCCCTACCATATGGCTTTACTACACCAATTAAAAATATATATATATATTCTGCCTTCAGGGAGTCCTTTCCATGTTGGCTTGAGAACGCCCTGAGCATCTCTCACGGAACCTGTGCGTGCCTTAAAGCAGCTTGCAACGTATTCTTGGGCACACACTCAAATCATATGGGTCATCACCCAGCTCACATTGTTATCCTACATCCATTAAGCAGCCTGCCCTAAAACACATCTAAACGCTCCTCTGCAGCTGCGAATTCCAAGGGGAGATGCAAGGGGAGACAAGCTGCCCTTACCGATCCCCTCTCATTGAGGAACCCTTGAGAAACTTTCAGCGATGTCCATGTAACTGTGTACTTAAGGGCTTTGACTTTGGTACTACAGCCATGGGGTGGGGGTGGGGGGGCATAGTTCAGATCAGGCCAGAAATGGTTGCTGTGGCAAGTGTTGCTTGCACTGTTAGATAGTTGTGCAATTTCGGGGGAGGGGGACCACATTTTTGAGCAATTTTTGGTTGCAGAACAGCAGGAAGGCAAAGGCTTAACTACCCAGTACCGCCACATTGCAACCCAATCCAAATGGCAGCTCTAGGCAGATGCCTTATGGAAGTAAAAAAGGATCCAGCAGGTTCCCCAGTGATGTGTTGAATGCCATGTGCAGTCTGGCCTTGAGTGCCAGGGTTCTCCAGAACACTCTTTGAAAACTTCTGGACCTTGAGGGTCACAGAGGATGTGACAAGAGATGATGTAAGGGCACATAGCAGGCAGGGGTGGGGCCAGGTTGAACTGGGGCTCCACACCCCCAAGCTTACTGAGTGGTGGGGGAGGCAGTCTCCATCCCTTCCTCCCAAGAAGAGATGCCATTGCACGTGCCCAGCCCTCTGGGGGCTTCAGTGGTAACTCCTCCTCTTCCCACTGGCCAATGGGTTTCCTTCCCAAGGCACTGCATCATCACAAAGGCCTTGGGGGCAGAAGCCCATTGGCTGAAGGGGAGGGCGGCGAGAAGAGGAAGAGCTGCCACACAAGTCTTAACAGGCATGCCTGATCTCAGAAGCTAAGCAGGGTCAGGCCTGGTTAGTACTTGGATGGGAGACCGCCTGGGAATACCGGGTGCTGTAGGCTTATACCAGAGTCTTTCGAGACTGAAGGTTGCCAACCATCTCCCTATACTGAACACTATCTCCCGATCTTGTCTGATCTCAGAAGCCAAGCAGGGTCAGGCCTGGTTAGTACTTGGATGGGAGGTACTCATGCTCTCATTTGCAGGTGGGGTGCAAAAGCAGCAATGGCATGAGTTTGTCATTAATTTTTTGCAACCATTGCCATGCCGATCTTGTCTGATCTCGGAAGCTAAGCAGGGTCAGGCCTGGTTAGTACTTGGATGGGAGACGCTTGGGAATACCAGGTGCTGTAGGCTTATACCATAGTCTTTCGAGACTGAAGGTTGCCAGGGGTTGGTGTGGTGGGGCAGGCGACATGGGCCCCAGGGGCGTGTGGACAGGTGGCGCGACTCATGATTCTGGCAGCAAGGGCAAACATGTGCAAGAAAGGGGGGAGAGACTGGCTGTATTAATGATCTGGGATCAAGTTACCTGAAGGACCACATTCTCCCATATCAGTCTTCCCAGCCCCTGAGATTTGCAGTGGTGATCCAGCTCTCTGGCCTGCCATTGACAGAGGTCGGGAGAATAATATAAATAAAATATTATCATTTTAGGAGAGCATATTGCTGGCATGGAACAAGGACCAGCAAAAGCTGCCTGGACATAAGGGAGTCCTTAGCAAAAAAACAACGAAAAGGAAAAGAAAAAACAAAAACTCAAACGCCAGAAAATCATGGCTCAGCCCGGTATTTGTCGAGCGGGAAGCTGGAAAAGGGGGGCCTGAGGTGGTGGAGTCACACACCAGAACAGCAAGAGGCCCGAAACAAATGGAGCTCTGTTCCCAGACACCTCAAAAAATGTGACACACCTGCTGCGGACTTAGCAAGCCTTTGGAGATGAAATGGCTGGTTTTTATAGGGCAGGAGGGGAGGGGACGTGCACAGATGGGGAGAAAAGATTTGGACTCCCCCTCCCACCTCGCTTGCTCGCCACACAGGCTCGTGTTAGATGGAACCACCACCGGCGCACATCGACGGCTGTGTGCTGAGTTCTGAGCTTCCCCTCTGCCCGCTGTTCAGTCTAGTTAGGGATGTGCAGGACATTTTCTCCTCCACGTGGCTGGCGGCCCATGGGAGGCAGAAATGTAGAAACACTGAACTGAATTGCTGTCTGGGGGGGTGGTGGGAGTGCAAGCAATCATTGACCAAAACGACCTTCTCCTGTGGAGATCTGCTCATTTTTAAGGACACTGTACGGAGACCTTTATGAAGTAGCTTAATATGGAGTCAGGCCATTGGTCTGTTTCACTCAGTGTTGTCCGGCTCTGACTTGCAGCAGGTCTCTAGAACAGTGTTTCTCAAACTGTGGGTTGGGACCCACTAGGTGGGTCATGAACCAATTTCAAGTGGGTCCCCATTCACTTCAATGTATATTTCATTTTTAATCTACTAGACTTGATGTTACCATGGTATGTAACTGCTTTTGGGGAAATGTTAACTGATCTGCACTTTTAACAGGCTACAGTGTATGGCTGGCAACCTTCAGTCTCGAAAGACTATGGTAGAAGCCTACAGCACCCGGTATTCCCAGGCGGTCTCCCATCCAAGTACTAACCAGGCCTGACCCTGCTTAGCTTCTGAGATCAGACAAGATCAGGCATGTGCACCTTTTCAAAAATTATAGTCAATGGGGCTTACTCCCAGGTAAGTGTAGATAGGATTTTAGTCTTTGGAATGTTTGGGGAAACAGATCAGCAACTGCCTGGGAGGGTTAGGAGTGGTCAGAGATACCAGGGATTGAAGCTGGGACCTTCTGCATGCAAACCAGAAAGTATTCAAACTGCATGCAATGTCTGACACATAGCCCCATCACCACATCCAGTTTATTCTTGAGAAAGGAGGAGCAGGGTTGGTTGCTCTCCGAAATTTCATTGCCCTCAAGGTAAACCTAAGCCCATCGGCAGGAGAGAAAGGCTTCTTTCTCTCCCATCATTGCTCCCTTGCAATTGCCTCTGAACCCGGAGGCAGCGTACAGCTCTCCCGACTAGTAGCTATTTGAAGATCTGTCCTCCACCAATTTGTACATTCCCCTCTTAAAGCCATCTAAAGGATGAGCCATTAGCAGCTCTCGTGGATCAATCTGGTTCCCTAACTGTGAGCCATGGCTTCCCTGGGAGCTGCAAAGACCAGCCAGGGAAGTCGTGGAATCCTTGGGGGAAAAAACCCGCTGCCCTATATAATATATAGGATTGTAGCTCTAATGGAGAGCCATGGCCAATGGCCTGGTAGGTCAAGGGAGCCACCAGGAAGAAAGGCTTGGGAACCATCGCCGTGGATTAATTAGATACTGTTTGAAGAAGTGCCAAGGACTTTCAGGAGGCTGGAGTCAAAGTGCCCTTCAAAAGTGGAAGGTCTTATTGCCTCTTTCCTTCTTCCAACTTTCCTTCATTTCAATATGCATCAATAGCATTCACCACCTTCACAGTGATAGCTTTAAAGAGGGACAAGCACGTTAATGGTATACAGAAATGGCAATTCTCCTCCCCCCCAGGTGATTTCGACGTTGCTGCTTTGTTTCGTTTGCAAATGAAAATAAAGTCCCATTTTTAAATGGTACAAATCAAGACAAGCTGTCGGCCACGGGGCACGGAAAACAACAAGTCTCTTCTGCAAAAGGGATAAAATGTACAACAGTTGCACACGGCGCCCAGCAACCGGCGCCAGAAATGTTGGTTGTGCAAAAATAGTCTCTTTCTCATTGTTAGTGAGAAAACAAAACAACGATAACCAGATTCAATGAGGTCACCCCTCTGTCAGGTTGGCAACCTTCATTCTCGAAAGACTATGGTATAAGCTTACAGCACCCGGCATTCCCAGGCAGTCTCCCATCCAAGTACTAACCAGGCCTGACGCTGCTTAGCTTCCAAGATCAGACGAGATCGGGCATGGAAAGACTATGGTATAAGCCTACAGCACCCGGTATTCCCAGGCGGTATCCCATCCAAGTACTAACCAGGCCTGACCCTGCTTAGCTTCCAAGATCAGACGAGATCGGCCATGTGTAGGGTAAGGATATCCCCTGGGGGGCTGGGGATAAGAATAGGCCCTCAGTATGGCTGTACTTGTCGTAAGAGGCGACTGAACAGCCACCGGGTAGATGGGACTCGTCAGCCTGGGAAGGCAGCTCATCTGAGAGAAGGAAAACTCCGATCCCAAACCTCCACTGCCTTGTGGCTACATCCAGTTATGGAAAAGGCTTCAGGAGCATCCATAAAGGGGCTGGAGATTCCAGTACTCTTCCTGAAAGTGACCTTGCTTTGCTAAGAGAAGCGAAGCCCTCCAATCTGTCCCTCCAAACTCTCCCAAGGCAGACCCTTGAGCAGAAGGGAAGATCAGGGCTAGATTTCCTACTTGGAAAGAGCAAAATGCCTTTGCAGCACCTGGATTTGGGCGACAGAATTTACAACATGAAAGCCACAGACAATTCTGCAGGCAGCTGAGCCAACTTTCTTCTCCGAAACAAAATAAAGCATAGAGGGGTGGGGTCCTTCTCCTTTTTTTCACATCCAGGCTGTTTCATATTTCTCCAAGTACAAGTTGTTTTATAAATCCTTCCTATTTCAACATGAGTTGAGTCTTTCCTTTCTGAACAGAGCTTGGAATGAAGACTTGCCCAATTTCCCCATCCCTGCTCCCCTTCCTGAAGTGTCCCTTCCTTGATGTTCTTAATTAAGATGCCGAATGGCCAAAAAGAAAAAGGGAATTAAACCCCAAATGGCTTTGGCTTGGGAGCAAACCGGGGGAGTTCTCATGATCTTGTTTCCCACAATCCCCCTTGGCAGGAAACTGAGACCAAAAGAATGCATCTGGAATCCCCACTCCCCATCACTAGGGAGGCAAGATGGGGATCCTAGAGGCCGTTCTGACCTCATCCTGGGACAGCTTTGTCCTGAGGGTGTGTAAGGGGCCTGCTATGTTCGTCATAACAGAGGACACCTGCTTTCCTCACTGGTTGCTTGCCATGAGTATGGAGACGCAACAGCCGGACAAAAACGAACAGCCACTGGAAACCTGGAGGTTGTGTGAACAGACTGGAGGCAACTGGAGTTGGGAATGCACTCTGCTCCTTTAATGTGTTCCAGCTGCAATTGTAGGCGACCCCCTGTATCTGCAAGTGATACAATCCCTCCCCACTCAGTGGATACCGAGACTGTGGATAAAAGGGAACCCCAAACTTACTGTGGTGCCAAGTACTTCTGTCCCTTCCTTTGCAGCCTATTATCGAACACTAGAAGAGTGCATCAAAGGCACAAACCACCACCCCCGTGAGATTTCTGCCTGCCACCAAGAGCCTCCTTCAATCTTCTGCTATTGGAGTGGTGCGGGAAGCAACCACCACGCCGCTTGAGCCGTGTAAAAACCAACCCGAAAGGTAATCCCGAAGGAAGCAGTTTCCCCCCTGAAGTTTATCCATTGTGGTTGCGGGGAGGATGTGTCTACGCTTAAAAAGGTCTGAACAGCAGAACGGAAACCGCAAAAATCCCCCAAGTCTGTATCAAGGGTGAAGCGGAAAGCTCCACCCTTGCATTGGGCTGGAAGAGAAAAACAGAGGAGAAGGGCGGGGAAGAGAGTTTTCGTGTGCAGCTCAGCCAAGAGCCCGTGTAATGGGGCAAAGCAAATAACATTCCCACGGAATTCCCAGCACAAAAGAGCAATTGTGCGACGGGGCTTGAGGGACGGGGGCCGAGGAAGAAGGAGATACTGCAAACACAAGTGCCATTTTTGATTGTTTTGAAGGGAGGGTGTGGTGTGAGCGGATTTTTTTTTTAAAAAGATTATTCTTTTGTTTTGTAGCAGACCGTGTTCTGTTGCGCTCGGTTTGGACAAACACGGCAGGCGTAGGTGGGACAGCGTTTGGAAAGCTGGAGAGCTCTAAGCTTCTTCATCACTCTGTCATTTCTCTGTCCTCACCACCCTCAGCACTTCCCACCACTTCGTTTCAGCAGCGCCCTCCACCTGTGGCACCTCCTCTAGGCTCTGATCAAACATCAGAGGTACACCAGTAGGTACATCAGTAGGTACACCTACTTGCTTTGTGACTATTCTCAGCTAGTGTAGGGTGAGCTGGGGCATGGGTGGGGAGGGAGCCCCAAGATCTCATACGAACATAAGAACAGCCCCACTGGATCAGTCCATAGGCCCATCTAGTCCAGCTTCCTGTATCTCACAGCGGCCCACCAAATGCCCCAGGGAGCACACCAGACAACAAGACCTGCAAGGCCTCCTGGGAATTGTAGTTAAGAACATAAGAACAGCCCCACTGGATCAGGCCATAGGCCCATCTAGTCCAGCTTCCTGCATCTCACAGCGGCCCACCAAATGCCCCAGGGAGCACACCAGATAACAAGAGACCTGCAAGGCTTCCTGGGAATTGTAGTTAAGAACATAAGAACAGCCCCACTGGATCAGGCCAAAGGCCCATCTAGTCCAGCTTCCTGCATCTCACAGCGGCCCACCAAATGCCCCAGGGAGCACACCAGATAACAAGAGACTTGCATCCTGGTGCTCTCCCTTGCATCTGGCATTCTGACATAACCCAATTCTCGAGGTTGCACATACACATCTCGTCTTGTAAACCATAATGGATTTTTCCTCCAGAAATTTGTCCAATCCCCTTTTAAAGGCATCCAGGCCAGATGCCATCACCATATCCTGGGGCAATGAGTTCCACAATGTGGTTGTTCTCCAGAGTGGAAGAACCAACAGTCTCCGGTCTCCAAAGTGGAAGAACCGTCTGTCTTACTACTCTTGCAAAGGACCTGCCCTTTATGACTTTGTCCAGTGCCCTGTGAAAGTCATTCAGTGGCCATCACCACATCTTGGCTCTGAATTTCACAGAATTATGTGCCTTTTGAAGAAAAAAACCACTTTTGTCCATCCTAAAATCTCTCATTAATCAGTTTATTGCATGATCCTTGCTTCTAGAATTGAGAGAGAGGGAGAAAAATCTCCCCAACTCTCTCCACACCATTAATTATTGCAGGTGTCAATCACATCCCTCCTTTTCCCCTTTTTTGCAAGCTAAAAAACCTTAAATATTATATTGTAACCTTTGCTCATGAAAAAGGCCCTGCAGCCCTTCTGACTATTCTAGATTCCATCTTCTACACCTTGTTTCCAACTCTACAATATCAGTTTTGAAATGTAGTGATCCGAACAGTACATGATATTCTAAATGTAGCCGCATCACTGATTTACGTACGGGCAGCATAGAGTAGCAATCTAATGCATGTCTACTCATATGTAAGAGAAATGCAGGTACAGTACAGGGCAGAGGGAGTGTCCCTATTTTTGCTTTCCACGATAACTCCTCACCTGCTGGTTCTTCTGTGCTGGTGACCACTGAGGTTGGGTTGATGGCAGGAATCTCTGGAAAAGAAAGTGTGATGCTTCTTAAGGAGAAAGTTCAAGTTTGGCTTGACCAGATGTGCAAGGCTTCTCCTCCTCCCCTCCTTCACCATGATTTGCAGACAGAAAGGATCAAGCTATGTCCCCTCCTGGCTTCTATTGCAACAAAGAAGAACACCCAGGTTCCCATAACTCCTCCTCTGTTCAGCCATCCCACCCCCCAAATCTGTGAACAAAAATGGCAAATTTAAGGGAGAAATTAGATGGGAGTAGGTTTGGGCTAGACGCGAGGAAGACTTTCCCAACTGCAAGAGCTGCCTGGCTCTAGAGCAGTCTGTCTCGTGTCGCAATGGACTCTCATTCGAGGTTTTCAAGGAGAGGGTAGGAAAGCACTCGCCAGGGATGCTGTAGCCAAGAGCCTGCACTTGGCAGGAATGCTATATGATGGCATGTGAACCCTGGTCCCCATCTGATGAGTTCCGGGATGATGCCAAAACAAGAGTGCAGAACATTCAACCTGTGAACCTAGTCTAAAGATGAATTTACAAAATAACTCTTGCTCTTCCTCCCTCTAGGATATATGGCAGTGGTTCCCAAACTGTGGCTCCTGTGGAAACCAGCCAGGGGAGGTGCTGACGCCTTGTGAAAAACCCACCAGATTGGAAAACCCTACAGGATTGTAGCCCTAATGGGGAGCCGAAGCCAGTGACCCAGTAGGTCAAGGGATCCACCAGTTGAAAAAGTTTGGGAACCACTCATGCAGGGCCATTGTTTCTCCTGGGATGGAAAGATAGGACCAATCTTTTCCATCTTTTTAGGTGTTGTAATGCCGGCATTCTGTCACTAGGTGCCACTACTGTGCTGCTCGCTTCAGCGTCAACTTCCGCAAACAGGGGGAATAGTCAAGTATTATACTGACACCTTGTGAACAGCTACAACGCAGAGCTGAGCAGAGAGAAGCCTCCACAAAGCCCTTCTTCCTGCCACCACCTACAGCTAGCGATTCTTCCACAGTTTGAAAATATTTGGTTTTCAATGTAAATGCACCCAGTTTGCAGCATCGAGTCTTATGGAGCGAGTTCATCGACTCCCGGAAACGGTCTTTTGTTTTCAAGTTGAAATAGAAGATATTACAAAATTATATGCCTGTTTTGCACCTGTGCTCCTCAGACTAGCTCAGAAAGGCAGCCGTTGTGCTGGTTAGTTTCCCAAATGGACTTGAGATTTTTTAAAAAATGGTATGTAATTAATGTCCTGGCTCCTGAATCCTGACTTTTTGCAATCGGTTTGGCCAGGAAGGTGATATCCAAGTTAGAAAAAATTCATGTATGCCTCGGGGCATGCATCACATCAGTGAGACCCTCACAGAAGCAAATCACAAATTCAGGTTAGTCGAAACAAAAAATGGCTGAGTCTGAACTTCTGGAAAGGGGGGGACGGGACAGGAACAAGCAACTACCAAATGGATTAGCACATTGAAAATATATCACAATGCACAAGACTTTACGAGGCCCATGCACAAGGCCCATGCACAAGACTTTGCATCACAATGCACAAGCACAATGCACAAGACTTTGCATCACAATGCGCAAGCACAATGCACAAGACTTTACAAGGCCCATGCACAAGACTTTGCATCGCAATGCACAAACACAATGCACAAGACTTTGCATCACAATGCGCAAGCACAATGCACAAGACTTTACAAGGCCCATGCACAAGACTTTGCATCGCAGTGCACAAGCACAATGCATAAGACTTTACAAGGCCCACGCACAAGGCCCGTGCACAAGACTTTACAGCAGTAGCATAGCTAGAAGGGGGTGCAAAGCGCTAAGTTTTGCAAGGAGCCTCACCGTGGCATGCAAGCAGCCCCTCCCCCTCCCCTTTGGAGCCATTCTGGGCAGGGAGAGCAAAATGGAGGTGCCTCCTGCCCGAGAGGGGGCAGGGAGGGGCCCGCTTGCATGCCGCAGTGAGGTTCCCTGTAAAACTTGGGGCTTTGAATACCCTATAGCTATGCCTGCTTTACGGGTCAACCTTATGAGCCATGTCCTTGCTGACAGGTCAAGGAGGTACCTTTCAAAGTGGTGGCCTTTATATTTAGCAAAGGGGGAGCAACTGCCCCCCCTTCTTTCCTGCAGAGTGTCTTTTCTTAGTGGCTCCCTTTATAGATGTTAGAATCACAGGGTTGGAAGGGGTCTAATAGGTCATCTAGTCCAACCCCTGAGCCCTTTGTTGAGGGCGAGGACTCACTCGTCGCCTTCCCGTTCCAATGTAAATCTTTTGATAACCATTTTTGTTGTTGAAAAGCAGTACATAAATATACTGAGAATGCTAAAACAATATACAGTTTTTTCCCCCTAGTGTTCTAGGAATTGACAGAACCTGATCTTGCCAGGAAATCTGTAATCCAATTATCACGGTCACTCCTATCATCTTTCCTAGGTTAATGTTGGCCTACATATGTAAAAATAATCTTTTAAAAACATTAATTGAACACATGCTGGTCGCGCTTCGCCAAATGTTTGAAAGTGTCAACGGTTGTGTTTATATTTGCATTTTCAACAGGGAAGAATCTTTCATAAAAAGTGGTCTGTACATTTTTTTGGGGGGGGTACACCAAAAGTGTGTCTATTTTTGGTTCCAAGGCTTGGACACAGAGCATTGCTCAGAAGGAGCCATGCAAAACCCTAGTTACTGAATGCTCCAGGAACTTGTGCAGTCCCTGAATACAGATCCAGTGCCAGAGGCAGGAATCAAAATACTGCCCTCTTTTACCTGGAAACATGCTTGTTGCTTCCTTTGCCTCAACTCAGTAGTAATATTTGAAAAGGTCTGCCCCATATTTCTCCCTTTGGAGGACTCAAGGCAGCTTACAGTATCAGAATCACAAAACACCAACAGCATAAAAACACAATAAAACAGCAGCATGCTAAAGAAAAAAAAAATGAGGAGGAATAACAAGTCAAGCAAGTTCAGAAAAGACTTGTTTAAAGAGTCAGTTCGTCAGCCTTTAGGGGAACATCAGCAAAGAGGCAGATGCACACTAGAGAGTAGGGAATTTGGGCTGTCACTGAAAAGGCCCTCTTGGGTGTCACTGAGAAGCTCAGAGAGCGGCCGAATGTGCAGGAGAGCCTCCCTGCCTGATGGATGGATGGACAGATCCATACAAAGGTGAGGGGTCTTCAGATGTCTTGACCCCAAGTCATGCAGAGTTTGGAAGGTATCTTCCTGCTCTTTAAATTCAAAAGAAAGAAGAACAGTAGAAGTGTGGAGCTAAGGAGAGCAGTGGGGTAGAACACAGGGGGCACCCTAACGCATCACTCTCCCTCTGCCCCATTCCCCTCTTCTGTTTTGAATCCAGAGAGCAGAATGATGAGAAGCAGTGGAGGTAGGTGTACAAAGAAAGGCAGGTGCCCTTTGCCAATCCACCATCTGAGTTGACTGCCTCACCAGCCTCGTGGATAGGTCAGCCCTGCCTGAAGAAGCCCACAGGGTTGAAATCAGAAAACCCTTGAGCCTTGGAACCAAAAAGACTGTGCATAAGGGTGGGAGTTTCCCGCCCCCTTTCTGTGCCCTCAGGTTCACTCTGAGCACAATTCTATTCCTCCTAAATCCTAGTTTACCTATGAAAGCCAGGATGGTGTAGTGGTTTGGGAGGTGGACTTAGACCTGCAAGATCCAGGTTCAAATCTCCCCTCAGCCACAAAGCTTCCTGGGTGACCTCGGGCCAGTCACTTTCTCTCAGCCTCACCTACCTCACAGGGTTGTTGTGAGGACAAGGAGGAGGGGAGGAGCAGCTACGTAAACCGCTCTGAGCTCTTCGGAGGAAGGGCGGTATAAAAATGTGAATGAATGAATGAATGAATAAATAAATAAATAATACTGAAATTTAATTCCAGAAGTTTGGCTCAGCTTTCAATTCGTTTCCACCTTTCCCCCCCCACCTGTTTTATCAGCGCACAATGTTTGTATTGGCTAAAACGCTGTGACTTGTGCATCGGTAAAACACTGCAAAAAAAGTCATCGTGGTGTGACCACACACGACTGCATCAAGGTTGCTTTCATGCGGTGTTTTCGCAATGCCCGTGTGCACTCCTGCACTTTGGCAAAGGGCCCAATCCCATCCAACTTTCCAGCACCGGTGCAGCTGCAATGCAGCCCCGAAGTGAAGGAACCAATGTCCCCATACCTTGAGGAGGCCTCTGTGACTGCTCCCCAGCTGCAAGATGCAGTGCGCACCCCATTGACACGGCTGCACCAGCCTGGGAAAATGGGATAGGATTGGGCCCACACTTCACACAAAAGCATGCTGATAAAACCATATCTACAAGAATGTTGTTGCTCCTTTTTTTTTTTTTTTGGCAGAGTTTATCAATGTGCAAACACAGCATGGGGATGCTATACAAGAGGGGAAAAAAGGCATGAATGAATGGAACCAAACTGAAAGGTGGGGAAAGCTATGCCTGCACAGTGCTCTGATCAGACTTGGAAAATTTAAAAAAAATTGGAGAAATCCAAATCTGGGGAGAAATTCAGGTTAGAAGAATTTCAAGAGCATCTCTGAATCCTGTGCAGAGAAAACCCCCAATGAGCTACCCAAAAATGGACCCAGGACAAAATAATTTTGGCTCAGCACCTAAATCTCAAATGGAGACATCCTGCAGTAGTCTTAGGGCACAATCTCAACCAGGTCTACTCAGAAGTAAGTCCTATTTTGTTCAATGGGGCTTATTCTCAGGAAAGTGTGGTTCGGATTGCAGCCTTCGTCTCTGGGGCAAAGAATCAGCATCTAATCACATCCTTCTGACTACTAAACTGCAGGCATCCTGACCTGCTGGGAAGCACACCACAGCCCTCCTCCTCCCCCCCAAAGCATGCAGAGAATTAAGCAGTAGGCAGCATTACTCACTGATGCAGGGGGCCACTGGCGAGCGGCTCTGCTGGTAACCTTTGGCACAGCGATTGCAGGTTAACCCTGTCACACCATCTTTGCATGGGCACTGGCCAGTGGTTTGATTGCAGGTTTTTCCAGCTGCACCAACAGGGTGACAATCGCAGGCTAAGGAAAGAGATTGGAAGGAGAGAGAGAGAAAGAGAGAGAGAGAGAGAGAGAGAGAAGGGGGAAAAAGTTAAAGGAAATGGTAGCTGTAATCACTCACACACCATAAGGCTGCATGCCAAGCGACGCAGAGTTCTGTATGCCCCACACATAAATTTAAAACACATGAGACTCTGAGCAAAATGTTTTCCAAACACTCCAAACCTGGCCAGCGCTCTTATGGCACCAGCGGACGGAACCGCACATAACCTTGCCAGTTTGCGGCAACGTAGGGGAAGCATTTGCAGGGGAGAGTCTGCAGATGGGTGGAGGCACTGAACCTTCTCCCTGACCCACCAGGGTCTCCCTGCAAATCTGCCTGAATTGTCACACCTGGAAAGAACAGAAGAAAAGCATGAAGTCCCCCCTCAAGGTTCTTTTGCAGATCAAAAGGAAAAATTAAGCTCTGCACATGAACGGAGAACATTTTTTTTTTTTAATTCTGTTTACTTTTTGCTCCAGTCCTGGCCAGGAAAAGGAAAAAGGGGAGTGGTTGGACAGTCCTCTCTTGGCATCCTGGGGGTGCTGAGAGATGAGGGCTGTGACTCAGTTGCAAAGGCAACCCCCTTTACCCAATTTACCCCCCCTTTACCCAATAATGCCCAGCCTCTGCTTCTCCCACCACTCTTCAAAGCTCTAACTCTTCCCTCTTCTCCTCCGTCCTCTCTTCCTTTTCTGAACTAGACAGTGGAAGGAAAAGGAGGAACAGTGGAGCAAGCAGGCAGGCAGAGATGGGGGCCTCCCCCCCCCAATCTGCTCCCTGAGACAACCACTGCAGTCCGCCTCACGGATGGGCCGGCCCTGCCTATTATCTTGACCACGCCTATACAGGCGTGCGTCACTTAACAACGGGGATATGTTCTTTTATCTCCGTTACTATGTGATTACATCGTTAAGCGAACATGCAGCCCAATCTAGTGCCTTTGCTGTGTAAATAGACACTCCCTGCCAAACACTCACTGGCTGCACAGACTATGGATTGCCTCTTCTTTGTGTAAACAGACACTCTGCTGCAGGCTATGGGAGACCTGACTGTCTCATTAAGATCCTCTTTGCTGTGCTTTGACCCCTGTTGTATATGTGGTCCGTAATTAAGGGGACAGTTGTTAAGTGATTCATGCCTGTACACTCATGCCAGTCCATTGAGCAGTTGGTTGACAACCTTCAGTCTCGAAAGACTATGGTATAAGCCTACAGCACCCGGTATTCCCAAGCGGTCTCCAATTCAAGTACTAACCAGGCCTGACCCAGCTTCCAAGATCAGACATGATCAGGAGATAGTGTTCAGTATAGGGAGATGGTTGGCTACCTTCAGTCTCGGAAGACTATGGTATAAGCCTACAGCACCCGGCATTCCCAGGCGGTCTCCCATCCAAGTACTAACCCAGGCCTGACCCTGCTTTGCTTAACTTCCAAGATCAGACGAGATCAGGCATGTGCAGGGTAACAGTTGCTGCCATCCCCATTTAAAGGCATCTAGGCACATCGGGAGATAGTATTCAGTATAGGGAGATGGTTGGCAACCTTCAGTCTCGAAAGACTATGGTATAAGCCTTCAGCACCCGGTATTCCCAGGAGGTCTCCCATCCAAGTACTAACCAGGCCTGACCTTGCTTAGCTTCTGAGATCAGTTGAACAGTCCAGCAATACTTAGTCATAATATTTAATTTCAAAATTTCCTCCAATGGCCAGGGGAAACTTCTCTTTTTTCTGATCTAGCTTTCTTCCACCATACACAGTAAATCCACAACATTTGTCTTTTGTTGTGTTTTAAATTATAACTGATGGATGTTTTGGTTAATGTGACGTTGAATATTTTTCATGAAACGCTGGGACTTTTCTGAGTGACGTTTTGCTAAGTTAGGAATGTTGGAAGCTGCTTAATGCTGATCCCGGCAATTGATCTGTCTGGTTCAGGGCTGTCAACACGGAGTGGCAGTGATTTCTCTCTCATCAACTGCAGCTTCAGCCTTTGGGCTAAAGACACTAGGCCGGAGACTCAATCTGGGACTGGCTGCACGTCAGGCAATGCTCTACTGTAGGTGCTCTTACTATGAATCTTGCAAGATTTCATGAGAACCAAGATGGTGGCACCTGGGGGGAACAGGTAGGGGACCTACCATGGACACCACATGACACACACTTTGGGAACCCCTGGCATAGCTAGTTTGGAAATGTACTCCTTCTTAATTGCGAGCATGCCCAGAATTCCTCAAGGGGACTCCTTAACCATGGAACTCTATCCCCCAGGATTCAGTGGGGGAAAAGCTGTGATAACTGAACTGCAAAACCTGCTCTTTATGCTCTTGGTTTATGCTCTGAAGCATTTCAAGCCATATGGGAAAAGCTCTGGGGGAGAGGGTTTCAGAGTGTCTTGCTACACCCTTTTCAGAAATCAAGGATGTCAGGGTTTGGGATAACTGAGGTTTAGGGATTTCAGAGAAATGCTCTACTGGTAATTGTGCTTCACTTTCCAGTTGCAGAGACATGATGTGTCCAGTTGCAGAGACATGATGAGGCACTCAGAGACATGATGTGCTTAGCCATGCGAGCTGAGCTGGTCTAGTGGGGATCCTCTTCCACTGACTGAGAGAAAACTAATCTTGTCTCATTCTTTCCAAGATGCCCTCCTTCCTTATCTAGAGTTGCCAAGTTGGATGCATCCAAATACCTGAGCTTTCTAAAGTGGGGCTTGATGACGTCACAAGGTGGCCAAACCTTGAAAAACGGGGGAGTGGGTTCTATGCAAGATGAGTGGCCAAGGTAAGGGGGTGGGGGCTAGGGCTGTCGACTCTCACTGAAGCGATCCCTGGAGATCCGAGCTACTGTGTATCTGCCCCTTACTGCTGTTCCAGTCATCTCCACTTGGGATAGTGTTAAGAACATAAGAACAGCCCCGCTGGATCAGGCCATAGGCCCATCTAGTCCAGCTTCCTGTATCTCACAGCGGCCCACCAAATGCCCCAGGGAGCACACCAGATAACAAGAAGACCTGCAAGGCCTCCTGGGAATTGTAGTTTAAGAACATAAGAGCAGCCCCACTGGGTCAGGCCACAGGCCCATCTAGTCCAGCTTCCTGTATCTCACAGCGGCCCACCAAATGCCCCAGGGAGCACACCAGATAACAAGAGACCTGCAAGGCCTCCTGGGAATTGTAGTTAAGAACATAAGAACAGCCCCACTGGATCAGGCCAAAGGCCCATCTAGTCCAGCTTCCTGTATCTCACAGTGGCCCACCAAATGCCCCAGGGAGCACACCAGATAACAAGAGACCTGCAAGGCCTCCTGGGAATTGTAGTTAAGAACATAAGAACAGCCCCACTGGATCAGGCCAAAGGCCCATCTAGTCCAGCTTCCTGTATCTCACAGTGGCCCACCAAATGCCCCAGGGAGCACACCAGATCACAAGAGACCTCATCCTGGTACCCTCCCTTGCATCTGGCATTCTGACATAACCCATTTCTAAAATCAGGAGGTTGCGCATACACATCATGGCTTGTAACCCGTAATGGATTTTTCCTCCAGAAACTTGTCCAATCCCCTTTTAAAGGCATCCAGGCCAGACGCCATCATCACATCCTGTGGCAAGGAGTTCCACAGACCAACCACACGCTGAGTAAAGAAATATTTTCTCTTGTCTGTTCTAACTCTCCCAACACTCAATTTGAGTGGATGTCCCCTGGTTCTGGTGTTATGTGAGAGTGTAAAGAGCATCTCCCTATCCACTCTGTCCATCCCCTGCATAATTTTGTATGTCTCAATCATGTTCCCCCTCAGGCGTCTCTCTTCTAGGCTGAAGAGGCCCAAATGCCATAGCCTTTCCTTGTAAGGAAGGTGCCCCAGCCCCGTAATCATCTTAGTCGCTCTCTTTTGCACCTTTTCACACGCATGTAGAACAAG
>NC_089833.1:8693035-8763035 GCF_035046505.1 Tiliqua scincoides | reverse complement strand
CTAAGTTTGAACCAGGCCTGACCTTGCTTAGCTTCTGAGATCAGACTCAAAAAGTGACACATAAATGCTAAAGTGTTATGATTCTGAACTGTCTGATAACAGATTGTACACCAGTTATGAGAGCAGGAAGTGGATCAATGCAGCTTGCATCTGTGGTGGGCTGGAGGGATGCAGCAGGAGACTCAAGGTGAATAGCACCCCAAACCACCACTCCACTCTGCTTTGAACCTCATCAGGTGACTTCATGGTTAGCTGGCAGTGCCCCGGCTACTGGTATTCAGGGGTCTGCCGATGAACCCAGAGGTAACCATCATGCCTAGGAACCATTGATAGACATGCCTGCCCTGAACTTGTCTAATCCCTTTTTAAAGCCCCCTGAAGGCCTATTCAGACAATACATATGAAGCCCGTTGCGCACACAAAAGAAGCTATACCAATTCAAGTATTTTATTATATGTCACTCTAAGGCAGGGGTGCCCAAACCCAGTCCCGGGGGCCACTTACGGCCCTCAGGGGCTCCCAATCAGGCCCTCAGGGAGCACCCAGTCTCCAATGAGCTTCTGGCCCTCCAGAGACTTGTTGGAGTCCGTGCTGGCCCGACGCAACTGCTCTCAGCATGAGGACGACTGCTCAACCTCACCCCTGCTCTAAGGAAATCTATTTATCTGTTGCTCCTGCTAAATGGGCAAAATATTTACCAAATGGAGAGCAACCATTCCTCTTCAGTCCAACACAGCAACCTTCCATACAATCGTAGAGTTGTAGGGGGGGGGGGGTCTTTCAAGGTTATCTAGTCCATGCTTGAAGCAGGAAAATCCTCTCTACAGTATCTCCAAAAACTGTTTTCCTAGTGACTGTTCTGCTGGTGACTCTGTGCATCTTTTAAGAGAGCCTTTTGGGACAGGGAACCGTCCTCTCAACTCATTTTTCATGCAAATGGCTCTGTGAACTCGTTCCACTGAAAAGCACCATGCAAATATTTATTTGCAAGCAAAATGGAGTGTTCAGGAGTTGCCCTGGTGAGGTGACCCCTTGGCAGGTGCACAATCTGACTGACCTCTGACAACACCCTTGGTTTCCAGGTTCAATCCCTAGCAAAGACTCCAGCAATTGCTGGAAAGTGCCCCATTTGACAGGCCCTGACAGTTACAGATTCAGTAGAAGGCAGCTTTGTAAACCTGAATGTTCATCCCATGAGATGCCCACCTCCGAGAACCCAATAGTCTTGCATCTTTCTTCTTCAGCCAGGCTGGCAAGAGGCTTTCATGTCTTTGGGGGATCCCCTTGGAAAGGCTCCTCTGTGTCTCTTATTCTCAGAATAATGCTCTTCAGATAAGCAGCAGACACACCTGCAAGCTGTGTTTACATATTCCAACTGCTTCGTCACCTCCGGGACTCCTTGGGCTTCCATTCAGCCTGACATGGCAAAAAATTCATTCTTGCCAGGCGCGCATCAAGAACAATCCTAGAGTTCCAATGGAGATGAGCCAATGCACCCCTTTGACCGCATAGGTAGATGGAAGGAGGCTGCCCTGCTAGGCTGAACTGGCTTCTCCTTGCAGGAGAAAAATAGCACACCAGTGGAACCCACCCGGGGCATTGTGGTTTGGCCATCCATCACAGCCGCATCACTTCTTAATGGAGACGCTTTGTAACTTCCTAATGCGCTGCAATTATGTTCCAGGATGAACTTAGAGCAGGGCTTGCCTCAACAGAGGCTGTTTCAGCTCCACAGATTAGAGAGTCATAGCCAGAATACAGCTCAATGGAGGAGGCAAAGAGGGAGGGGAAGTTTCTCTTGGTGACTCCACAGTAAAGAAAGGGAGAAGACTGAAAGGCAGCCAGAGTGGGGCTTGGGGGGGAAAAGAGTGGGTGGGAATGCACCCAGGCTTCTTCACTCTGACTAGTCCTACACAGACAGCCTAAAGTCTTGCTGGCTGAATTCCTGCCCCCCCCCCACTCCCCAAATCACAGCTTGTGTGTGCATGTGTGGCCTAGGATGAGTAAGGTATCTTCAAGGAAGGCTCCTAAATCCCGAGCAAAGAACATAAGCTAAGAAACAAGAGCTTCTGTTTCCACAGTGCCGGGATCCACGGATGCCAAGGAGGATGAGGAAGAGGTAAAAGACTGGGGTCAGGAAATATCTGGCTAACCCACATCCAGTCTGGGAAACTTGATGGAGTCTGCCAGGGGATGTGTCCAGAAAGAAGACCTGCTATTGTCTTTGCCTACAACAGGGGTCTCCAAACTTTTCAGTACGAGGGCCACATCGTATATTTTACACATTTTTGCTGGCAGGAGCAAAAAAAGAAAAAAGAAAAATCGGGTTTATATATGAATGAATGAAATTTAAACGAATGAATTATTTTTACTTGAATCTTTTTTGTAATCGGTATGACGTGATTCAGAACAAAGAGATATGTGACAATTACAAAGAAACAATGCCGTGCTTAGACTGAGAAATGATATATAATGAGTAAAAATGTCAAACATTAGCAAATGCGCTGATTAAAAAAATGTCCCTGAAAGTCCCAATCTTTGAAACAGTTGAAAGTCCCAACTGTTACCCTGCACATGCCCGATCTCGTCTGATCTTGGAAGCTAAGCAGGGTCAGGCCTGGTTAGTACTTGGATGGGAGACCGCCTGGGAATACTGGGTGCTGTAGGCTTATACCATGATCCTGGAAGCTAAGCAGGGTCAGGCCTGGTTAGTACTTGGATGGGAGACCGCCTGGGAATACCGGGTGCTGTAGGCTTATACCATAGTCTTTCCATGCCTGATCTCGTCTGATCTCGGAAGCTAAGCAGGGTCAGGCCTGGTTAGTACTTGGATGGGAGACCGCCTGGGAATACCGGGTGCTGTAGGCTTATACCATAGTCTTTCCATGCCTGATCTCGTCTGATCTCGGAAGCTAAGCAGGGTCAGGCCTGGTTAGTACTTGGATGGGAGACCGCCTGGGAATACCGGGTGCTGTAGGCTTATACCACAGTCTTTCGAGACTGAAGTTTGCCAACCATTTTTTTTTCCAGGGAGTCTGAGAACCAGAGTAAGTCTTTGCGAGGGAAAGGCAAAGGCAGGGACAAAGGGAGAGGGTTACCTGCAGCTAGAGCCAGCCTCCAGGGATGTGGGGAGCGCAGCAGGCCCCCCTGCAGGGGATCGGAACCCACTTACAGTTTTCGATTATGAAACCAGAAGTGGGTTCCGATCGCGATTTTTAGCTTTGTGGAGGCTTGGAGAGTCCTGCAGAGGGTTCTGAGGGGTTCTTTGTACTCCCTGGAAGTTGGCGCTAGCCGCAGGTAACTGCTTTGTCCCTGGTAGTGACGCAATCCTGGGCATTGCATTGCTGCCCTCGCCCCTCCTCGCCCCTTAAGGGGGCAGAGGCATGGCTTTCCAGGCTGGTGGGTTGCGACCCATCAGTTTGAGAACACCTGGACTAGTGACTAGAGCAGGGGTGTCCAACGTTTTTGGCAGGAGGGCCACATTATCTCTCTGACACTGTGTTGGGGGCCAGGGGGGAAAAAAGAATTAATTTACATTTAAAATTTGAATAAATTTACATAAATGAATATATTAAAGATGAACTTGTATGAATGAATGAAGTTCTTGCAATAGATCAAGGCCTATAAAAGGCCTTGTACAAAGCAAGGCCGGCCTTTCCTTCACTGCCACTGCTGCATCACAGATGCAAAACAGCAAGCAGTGGAGGGAGCCCTCATCCTACAGCTCACGCAAGATGTCAAACCGTCGCCCTCATACTGAGAGCAGTTGCATCAGGCCAGTGTGGGCTCCAACAAATCTCTGGAGGGCCAGAGGCTCATTGGAGACTGGGGGCTCCCTGAGGGCTGCACTGAGAGACCTCGAGGGCCGCAAGTGGCCCCAGGGCCAGGGTTTAGGCACCTCTGGACTAGAGTGTCAGAGCAGGACTGAAGAGATGTGGGTTCAAAGATGATCGCTAGGTAACTGAGCGGCTTGTCAGTCTCTTCTTTAGCACCCCCATCTTCTGACAAGCAACTAGCGAAGAAGCAGCCATTCTGTTTGCTCTGAAGGCAAAGGAACATCTAGATGCACTGCAAGGGCTGCCGTGACTCATGGTTCTACCTTGAAGTACTGAACACAACAAAAGAAATTCAAAAGGCCCTTCGGCCTTGAAAATGCATATTAGGTAAAATCCTGGAAGGGTGAGTAGGATTTGCAGCAGATGGGAGCATCAGGGCCTTGGGGTCCCTCATTGCTATGCCTATTCAGATTATCTGAAGCTAGTTTAGCACCAGCAGCTGGGCAGGCCATGGCTGAGTTCCCACGGAACCGAGGTCAGAAAATCTCATCTTATTCTCCCTGCTGCTTTCTTGACACTTGGCAACAAGTGCAGAAAGTGGAGAGTGGCATTCTCTAGTAGTCAATAAAAGGATTACTCACATGGTGGCACGAGTGTAGCCAATCTGTAGCACAGTGGTGAAGAGGCTGAGCTGTGAATCAGGACCCCCCTGGCGTCCATTTTGCCTCTGCCTAATATTTCAACAGGGGTGAGATATTATAACCACGCCTTGCCTCTGTTATTCCAGCTGCCCTGCTTGTGAGTTTCCTCCTGGGTGCAACTCACATATAAAGGTTATGACCTTTGAAGCCTTCAACAGCTTAGGACCACATAACCTGACAGATTGCCTTCCTCTACATGAGTCCGCCTACGCTCTGTGATCTTCCCAGAAGTACCCCTCTGCATCATCCTGCCATCATCAGAAGTGCCATCTGTGGGGATTTAGGAGCAAACCTTCCCTGCAGTGGTCTTTTCCCTGTGGAACTCTATTCTGCAGGGGATTGACCTGGTCATTTCAGAGAATGGTAAACACACATCTCCTTCAGTTGGTCTTCCCCAGTTATGTCAGATCTCTCTCTCTCTGTTGCTAGTGTTTTGTCTTCTGCATTTTGTCATTGATGATTTCTGTTTATATCAGTGCTTTGATGGAAGGCCACTGGAGAATCCAAGGGAAGCTGACTTGTGTTCCAGCTTGGGAGAAAAGCAGGTTCTAAAACATGATTAATACATTGAATACAATGTGGGAATCATGGGATGCATGCCTACATCCTTGTGTGCATACTGCACATTGATTTATGCACTTTGATCATAGTGTGTGAATAGGGCTTTAGGACTTCCCCTGGGGGCTGGGGATAAGAATAGGCCCTCGGTTTGGCTGTACTTGTCGTATGAGGCAACTAAACAGCCACCGGGTAGATGGGACTCATCAGCCTGGGAAGGCAGCTCATCTGAGAGAAGGAAAACTCTGATCCCAAACCTCCACTGCCTTGTGGCTACATCCAGTTATGGAAAAGGCTTCAGGAGTCAACCTCGAGGCAAAATCCGGAGCCGGAGTCCCTGAGGCAGTTCATGGCTGAACACAGTCACGTTCTGGCAACTCCTGCGACGCCGCTGGAACCAACCGTATTGGCCTCTGCCTTTCCATTGGACCATTTCAGCGACGTGGAGAGGGGGGATTTGCTGCATGGGTAACAGCCTATCCTCCATACCTACTTTACCCAGGCTTCGCGCACTGGAGAGGACACTCTGTTCCAGAACCACCATTCAGAGCGTGACACCATAGTCTTCCGAGACTGAAGGATGCCCACAACAAGGGCTTTAGGAAAAGTCTGCTCTGACTGCTGGCAATTGCACTCCAAGGTCTCCTGCAGACTCCTTCTTGACCCTCTTCCCAGAGATCCTTTTAAGAGGAGGTGCCAGCCGTTGAACCCAGGACTTTCCATGCTAATGAGCTGTGCCTCCGAAAGGAAAATGAGATGCACAAAGAAAGAGAGAGAAGCCTGAAATTGCACCAGGAAACTTCAAAACTACTTGATGTAGGCATGTGTGCGTGAGAGAAAGCGTCAGGGGAGATCTCACAGCAGGTTCCAGAAAATCCCTTTCCAGCCAGCCCCCAGAGGAAATGACTCCAGGTGTTTTTTTTTCACAAAACCACAAGTTCCTAACCTGCCGCATTTTGCGATTGGCTGAAATATTTTTGGGCATTTCTCTCACTCCCAGCTGTTCCCTAGGAAACTGCATGGACTAAAGAAAGGGGATCGGGACAGCACGCCCAGCAGCACAATGACTGGTGCCTGGAGTTGGTATAGGGGCCCTTGGGTGTAGCTACCCGCTGAAGTTAGACCTCAAAGACAAAGAAAGTGGAGACAAAAATAGGAGATCAAAACACAATTGGCTATGGCAATGCTGCCAAAGTGGAGGACTTGAGGGTAAGGGGGCAGGCATCCTTTCTGCATTACCTTCTTCTCAGAGGAAGGAGGAGAGGAGGCACTAGGCACAAACTCCTCCATCTCGATTCAGAAGGGGCTTGTCCTTTCCAGTGGCGTAGCTGGAGGGGGGGCGGAGCGCTCAGTCCTGCGGGGAGGCTCAGCGGGGTGGGCAAGCGGCCGTACGGCTCCATTTTGCTCCCCATGCCGGGAATGGCTCCGAAGGGAGAAGCCGCTTGCCTGCCCCATTGAGCCTCCCTGCCGAACTGAGTGCTCCACCCCCCTCCAGCTACGCCACTGGTCCTTCCCAAACGCCTCAGAAATAATACTCCGCTTTCTGGTTGTACAGACTGCTTCAGGTTTGAATTGATATAATTCTCACAACCGTCCTGTAAGGTAAGTCTTATCACACCTGTATTGCAGAGGGGGAAGACTGAGGGTGAAGGTGGCTTAAAGCCTGACCTAGTGCGTTCATGGCATTTCCAGGGGAGAAAATGTCTTGAGGTGCCTATGTCCACGCTCCATTGTCTTTGCGCAATGGATGCAGAAGAGGAGTACCGCGGGCTGAGCAGCTAGACCCCACATTCTGCACTATCTGAAGCCTTCAAGCTGTCTCCAAGGGCAGTCCGACACAAAGAAGTAGTCTAGCCTAGAGGTTCCAAGAGCATGGGTTACCCCTGTCAAAACTTGGCTGACCCTCCCGCATTGGCATTCGCAGACCCTCACAAACGCCACTGCCTCCCTACTCTCACGGAACTGCTGAGATCATCTGCTGGACTAGGTTGGCCAAACTCTTCCATGGGCACGTCTAGGCCCTCCTGGAAAACGAGGAACTGAGAATCCGCTTAGGGCTGGTCCCACAGAACGGCACATTCCATCCTTCCCCACAGCCATTTCCTGCTGGAAACTCCACTTCCTTGCTACGTCAGCTGCTTGACGTCAAACCTCCCCCTCGCCGGCTCCTGGCAAAAGGGGCTGCCCCTTTCCAAGCGCAGCTGCTGTGGCAAAGCTCCAAAAACAGGCGCGCTGGAAAGGAGCAAGAGCACCTCAGGCAACGGGGAGATGGGACGGCGTGGAAGTGAGGCACACACGAAGGGGAGGTCCTGCCAGCTCAGCTGCTTGGGTGATTAAAAATGATTAGCTCCCCATTTCCTAATGACCTGGCTGGGAGGCAGGGCTCACTCGCGCCTCCGTGCCAGACCCCTGCGGCACTTCGTCTGCCACCAAGGCCTCCTGCTCGCTCAAGGAGAAGCTTGTTAAAGCTGTGAAGTTTCTCCTCAATGCATCATCCACGTTCCGTCTAATCCCTCTGGGCAGATCAGGATTTTTCTAGGTAATGCAAGAAGGCAACGGAAAAGGGCCTTCTGAGGCACCCTACGCAAGCCGCCTCTTAAAGAACTGCTGCTCAGTTCTTTGGCTCGGACCGCCATGCAGCTACGCACTGTTATGACCTGACAGAGAATGCCTTCCAGGCACAAAACACCCATAAACTAAAACACATTTGGTTACTGCAAAAACAGTGTGGTGATACCGGAGCTGGTCCCGCTGGGAGGTGAAAGGGGGCAGTCACCCCAGGCAATGGCTCAGCAGGGGGTGGCTGAAACTGCCATTGTCCCACCTGCCCTATCACTGCTGCCCCCAGTGCTGACGAAGAGAGGAAAGGAGATGCTCTGGCCCGGGATTCACCTCACCCACTTCCTCTTCTGTTTCTTTCCCTCTTTGCTTTCTGAAATTCAGCACGGGAGAAGGAGAAGCCTGCCGGCTGAGCACAAGACATTACCTCTGCCACCACGGGCAGCCCCCCCCCTCATTCCAGCTTCCTTGCATTCCCTGCTGCTTCCATTACAAACTGTTGCCATCAAGGTGGTTTCAGCTAATTGATTCCAAGCTTCTATCACTAGACCGCTCCCCGGAATTGCTCGCTGATATGAAGCTTAGGTGTGGGCAACCTTCAGTCTCGAAAGACTGTGGTATCGCGCTCTGAAAGGTGGTTCTGGAACAGCGTCTAGTGTGGCTGAAAAGGCCGATTTGGGAGTGACAATCCCTTCCACACCGGGAGCAAGTGCAGTCTGTCCCTGGCCTGTCTCCCTGGCTATGGGCCTTCCTTCTTTGCCTCTCTGCCTCAGACTGTTGGCCAAGTGTCTCTTCAAACTGGAAGAGGCCATGCTGCATGTGGGCCGCTCAGAGGCCAGGGTTTCCCACCTGTTGAGGTCCACTCCAAAGCCTTCAGATCCCTCTTGCAGATGTCCTTGTATCGCAGCTGTGGTCTGCCTGTAGGGCGCTTTCCTTGCACGAGTTCTCCATAGAGGAGATCCTTTGGGATCCGGCCATCATCCACTCTCACGACATGACCGAATAAGGCCCATTCAATTATCAAGTCTAAACTTTGGGAATCCGAATTCAATCATCTTTTTTTCAAACGTTAAACCCACCTGTTCTCCTCAATTTTTTGGCCTTCCCCCCCTCACTTGCCCGCCCTTCCAATTATTTCAGCAAGCTGACCAATCTTATTAAGAGGAGAGCGTTTATGCTGGCGAGTTTTAATATCTTCCCTTTAGCTGTCCACTCGGGCAGATTCTCCAATTTGCCGCGTGATCGCAGGTTATGTCTCTTCTGTTCTTTAGAACCGGACACTCTGGATCACAGACTCCTTCGTTGCCCGGCCCATCAATCTCTTCGAGCTACGCACCTGAATCCCTGTTGTTTTCCTCTTCGAGTACTTTTACCGACCCCTTATCCGTTCTCCTGTGTGACAATTCTGTGGCCGTTACGGATATTGTAGCTGATTTTCTCTCTGTAGTTTCCAGGCTCAAACCTCCGCCCTGATCCTATTCCTCCCTTTGTCCCCCCCCCCTTTTTTTCCTTTATCAGTCCCCTGTTTTGATTGTCACTTTTGGCAACTCAGCCATTGTGCAGGCGGTTGCTATTGATGCTGTTGTTGCTTATTTATTTTAATGCCAATAAAGGTTCACTAAAACTATAACTGTTGCCATCACTTCAAAGCACCCACGTCACTCAGATAGGGCCACGTCCCATCCCCTTCATCAGTACGTTACGTGCCCTTCTAATCTGATCTGATCTCTAGCACAGCAGCTTCACACCAGAATCTCCCTTTGTAACAATTTTTGTTAAATGTTACAGCAGCTTTCGAGGAGCTTGGCCAATCAGCAGGCCCTTTCAAGCTTCTGAGTTGGCCAGGCTAGGTATAAATTCCAGGAGCCTGGCTGCTGCCTCTACCTTATTCAACAGAGCAGAAGCTCCTGCCTGGTTCTCTGGTCCAACTGCTAACCGCAGAGGAACAGTGATGGAGATCACACGTCCCAAGGCTGGCACAGCTGATGTGGTCAAAGGGCCAACTCTTGGCTTGCATCACTCCGGGCAGTTGCCTTGTAGGCCTACAAGGCAGAGCTGTCCCTGCCTCTTCTTGAAGTGTAAGCAACCAACCCCTTAGAGACCAGGGGTGCTCAATAGGTGGATCGCGATCTACCGGTAGATCGCGAGGCAAAATGAGTAGATCGTGGAGCCCTGTCTCTCCAAACTGTTAATATGTCAGTTTCGTCTAGTGACTAGACGAAACTGACATATTTAGCTGACACTAAACTGACACTGAAACTGACACTTTAGCTGCTCTTCAGGCATGCAGCAACAAAACTGACAAAACTGACAAGACTCCTGCAGGGGCTCCATACATTAAAGGGGGTGTCTGTCAGATGCTTCCTCCCCCCTGGTAGATCTCCAGGCCTTGCTGGGTTTCAAAGTAGCTCTTGAGTCAAAAAAGTGTGAGCACCTCTGCCTTAGACACACCTTCAGGAAATTGGTCCTGCAAGGCATCCCCCAAGGCATCAAGGAAGATATTTTGAAAGAGGATGGTTGAATGGATGAATGAAGAAAAATAAATGAATGCTGGATGAGCAGGAACACAGGGTTAAGGTGTACCTAGGGGTAAAAATCTGAGATGATGGCACAAGGCGCCCAGTTTCACAAATAAACCCAGACTCCAATAAGTATAAATAAACCATGACAAGACAATGAATTATTCACTGCGGACAGAGTGGTGGTTTCTTGCTTAAGACATGCCAGCTGGGAAAGAGGCCTCAGGTCTTTGCAGCTTTTGACAATGCACAAGTACATGAGCAAACCTTAAGGGGCTTTAGAGACCAGAAATATCGGTTGACCAAAATTGACACTGTTTCTCCAGCTCTTCCCCATCCCAATAAAGAAAATGGGCATCGAAGGACACAATCCTAAGCAACTTTCCAGCACTGGCATAGCTGTGCTAGTGGGGCCATTTGCTGCATCCTGCAGTCAGGGGGCAGTCACAGAGGCCTCCTCAAGGTAAAGCAATGTTTGTTCCCTTTCTTCAGAGTTGCATTTCCCATTACCTCGGTGCTGATAAGTTGGTTCGGATTGTGCCCTGAGATGAATCTCAGGCCATTTGGGGGCTGTTGAATGGGCTTACTTTAAAAGGAGCAGCTTTTTCAACTCTTTCTGACAACGCACAAACTCGGTTTTAACAATACAAAAGCAATGCCTTCTTCTGTACATTGTTTCCAGAACTTAATCCAAGTGAAAAGTCAACCCTGGAATCTGATCACAAGAGCCCTGCCAAACTGAACTGCAGATCTAGCTCAGGGGTGTCAAACTCGTTTCATACAGTGGGCTGAATAGTATTCATGATGCCTGCGGAGGGCCAGAAGGGATGTCATTAAACAGGTTATGACCAGAAATAAGCACTTTTGTTCTCACTTAGGAACTCTAGCTTCAAATGACACAGGAGGAAATTTAAAAATCATATTTTCAAGATAGGGGGCAGCCCAATGATTACACAGAACACTCTTTTGGCGGAGACACCTCAGCACAGCTCAGCGGCTGAAAACAGTGGATGGTGGTGCTGGAAGAGCCCAAGGGCCGAATAAAGAGCTGGGGGGGGCACAGATGGCCCACGGGCCTTATGTTTGACAGCCCTAGCCTAGCTAGTTCAATCAGGGCCAGATTTATGCACAAGCTAAGTAAGCGACAGCTTAGGACCTCGTGTTACAAGGAACTTCTGAATGCAAATGTTTCAAGTTCTACGTGAATAGGTCTCAATGTAAAGCTTTCCTATTTCTACTCTCTTACGTTCTTTCTCTTAGAACAACAAGATTATAAAGTGGATATTCTTGGTTTTCTTGCCCTCTACACTTCTGCTCAGCTTCTCTTTTCCTTTTTCAGTCCCGGGAGGAGGAGTAGTGGTGCAGGACAGTCCCATCAGTTCACCACTTGAGTAAAGCGTATCAGACAGCCTCACAGAGGGCCCAGCCATGATCATCGTTCAGGTCCATATGAGATCCCTGACTGCCTAATCATCAAGGGCAGAGTCCACCTCCTCTAAGCTGTCACTGCCTACCTGAAGCAGGAGGAGACCCACTACAGTCGGAGGAGTCAGGAGCAGACACGCTTACCTTTGCAGGCCTTGCGATCGGTGATGGTTTTGCTCATATCCCGGTAGAAACCCTCTTTGCAATAGTGGCAGTGCCGACCAGCAGTGTTGTGGCGACAGTTGAGACAGACCCCTCCGCTCTTCCGCCCCGAAAGTTTGTACAGCTCCATGTTGAAACGGCAGCGACGGGCATGAAGATTGCAGTTGCAGGCTGCGAGGGAAACAAAAATGCATGAAAGAAAAGAACAAACCTGTCCACTTGTCTGCTGCAAGATCCTGACCGGAAACAGGTGTCCAATCTCAATGTCCGGGGGATGTCATGATGGCCTGGTTCAGATGTCACGATCAATCCATAGCCTGGCCGCTGGGACCATGTTTAGGTTAGGTTTGCACATAATGGTTGGCAACCTTCAGTCTCGAAAGACTATGGTATAAGCCTACAGCACCTGGCATTCCCAGGCGGTCTCCCATCCAAGTACTAACCAGGTCTGACCCTGCTTAGCTTCCCAGATCAGACAAGATCGGGAGATAGTGTTCAGTACAGGGAGATGGTTGGCAACCTTCAGTCTCGAAAGACTATGGTAGAAGCCTACAGCACCCGGTATTCCCAGGCGGTCTCCCATCCAAGAACTAACCAGGCCTGACCCTGCTTAGCTTCTGAGATCAGATGAGATCGGGCATGTGCAGGGTAACCCTCATCTCTAAGCATTCCATCCAGCTCTACCACTAAGAAGGCCTGCCCTCTTCCTCTGCAGCCTCACAAAACTCTAGCTCAGCAGTCTCCAAACCGGAGACCGCTGTGTCCCGCAAAGATCCTCCCCTGGGCAGTTGTGTCCGCCCAGATGTCCTGCTGCACAGCCTTCTGGGACGCTGGGCAATAGGCGCGGCTGCCCAGAGCATCCCTGTGCCCAGATCAGCTTGAAAGAAACATGGCGACATGGCAGAACAGCTCACAGGGAGGAGGGCTTTTTCCAAACCCTGGACCAGTCTGCGGGCTGGGGTTTGGAGAGCCCTGCTCCAGCTCATGTATGAACACCTGTATGAGTGTACAGATCAACAATCTACATAACGCTATACCAGCATGCAACATAATGTATGGTTGGTTGGCAACCTTCAGTCTCGAAAGACTATGGTATAAGCCTACAGCACCCGGGATTCCAAGGCGGTCTCCCATCCAAGTACTAACCAGGCCTGACCCTGCTTAGCTTCCGAGATCAGACAAGATCGGGCATGGAAAGACTATGGTATAAGCCTACAGCACCCGGTATTCCCAGGCAGTCTCCCATCCAAGTACTAACCAGGCCTGACCCTGCTTAGCTTTCGAGATCAGACAAGATTAAGCATGTGCAGGGTAACAGTTGCTATAATGTATGAACAGCCCTACAATTTACCCTATTTAAGGCCCAATCCTATCCAACTTTCCAGAGCTAATGCAGCCCCAAAGAAAGGGAACAAAAGTTCCCTTACCCTGAAGAGGCTTCCGTAACTGCCCCCACACTGGGGGGATTGGGGAGAGAGTGGTTCTGAATCATTCCAGTTCCTGACCCTTTCCTGTTCCGTCCGAAACCTCTTGCCCAGTGCCCAGCGAGGACCACCCGCCTTGAACTGGGCTGGGGAGTGGGTAGGAAATTTATTTCTGCTACTCACTGCCAGAGCTATTAAGGGATAGTACCAGGCTGTGGCCAGCTTATAGAGCATGGGCGGGGGAGGCGACTGCAAGCAGAGAGGGCTGTTAAAGTCATTTTCCTTGACTCCCCTCCTCCCACACCCTCCCGCCCCCCGGTCCCTTTTCTTTAAATTCCTTTTCTTCTTATTAGCTGCAGAAACCAAACTGGGGAAAAAGAGACCACCTCCATGTGTGCCAGGTAACAAAAAAAGGGGGAGACAGGGCGAGTTTAACACACTCGCAAAAAGATAATAGGAGCAAGGTTTCTCTGGCAATGCTTCGCCGTCCTCCTTTGCTCTCGCCCCACTGGCAAGCACCCCCCTCCTTTTTCCTGGTCAAACCCAGGCTGGAGTGAGAGTTTTTCCAGGCATGCTGTGAAATTCATTAATGTGTCAGCCCAAGATTTAACTACCGGGCCTGCTTATCATTTGCATGAAATTTCCTCTCCGCTGAACCCAAGTCCTACCCCACCCACCCCAAATGCCTTGCGGCTCTCAGCTTCTGCGTCTGGTTACAGAAGAAAGCCAGGGGGGTAACCCCTTGAAGATCAAAAACAACTTGGAAGGATGCCGGGGGAAGAAGACCCTTGAACTTCAAAACAGCAACATGCTGGCCAGAATCACTGCTCCGGTACCCTGACCCTGAAGCCCACGCGACCATCCCAGCCTCAGAGCAAGAGGCGTCCCAGGACAACCAACAAAATCATTACATTTCTAGCAGGAAGTCAAGCTCTTATATAAAAATCAGATTCCATTCCAGCCACAGGTCATCAGTATCATTTCACTGTCTAGGCACAGAGGCCAACGTTAAATAAAAAGTAGTAGGGTTACCAGTCCAGATTGAGTTTGAACTGGATTAGATATGCTGGCATATGTAATATCATCTGCTAATTGGGTAAGAAACCCCTGCTAATTGGGTAAGAGGCACTTTTTCAAGTGGGTGCTCCTTTTTTTAGCAGGGGGAGAGTAACTGGCCCACCTCACCCCAGCGGTGTCTGTTCTAGTGGCTGTCTGCTGGTATTCTTTTGCATCCTTTTAGATTGTGAGCCCTTTTGGGACAGGGAGCCATTTAGTTATTTGATTTTTCTCTGTAAACCGCTTTGCGAACTTTTAGTTGAAAAGTGGTATATAAATACTGTTCATCATCATCATCATCATCTGTTTCGTAGTTTTATTATTGAGTTGTTTTGTATTTTTTGATATTGTTAGCTGCCTTGGTCATCTCTTGAGGGAAAGAAGGGATATAAATTATAGAAGACAAGACAGCAGACTGGTTTGAAGCCCACTCTGAGGAGTTGACACCAGTCATTGAGGAAAAGAGGAGAGCTCAAGCAGCATACAAGGCCTGTCCCAGTGAGCGCAACCTGCAGGTCCTCCGAGCTGCTCACAGCAAAGTCCAGCAGACTGCCAGGAGATGTGCTAACGACTACTGGCTCCAGCTCTGTTCTGAGATACAGACAGCAGCTGACACGGGCATCATCAAGGGGATGTATGATGGTATCAAGCAGGCCCTAGGTCCAACATAGAGGAAAATTGCCCCTCTGAAGTCTGCAACAGGCGAGGTCATCCAGGATCGGGCGCAGCAGATGGAACGCTGGGTGCAGCACTATTCTGAGCTATATTCCAGAGAAAATGTAGTCACCGAAGAAGCGCTGAACAACATTGAGTGCCTGCCTGTGCTGGAGGAGCTTGACAGTGAACCAACCCTAGAAGAACTTCACGTGGCCCTGGACTCCCTTGCCTTTGGCAAGGCACCTGGAAAAGACAGCATCCCTGCTGAAGTCCTAAAGTGCTGCAAAGAGATCATCATCACTGAGCTGCATGAAATCCTTTGTCTCTGCTGGAGAGAAGGTGGAGTACCTCAAGACATGAGGGATGCAAACATCATCACGCTGTACAAGAACAAAGGCGACAGGGGTGACTGCAACAACTACCGTGGCATCTCTCTCCTTAGCGTTGTAGGAAAGTTGTTTGCCCGAGTTGCACTAAAGAGGCTCCAGGTACTTGCAGAGAGCGTTTATCCAGAATCACAGTGTGGATTCCGAGCCAACAGGTCCACCACTGATATGGTATTCTCCCTTAGACAACTGCAGGAGAAATGCAGGGAACAACGACAGCCACTCTTTATAGCCTTCATAGATCTCACGAAGGCTTTCGACCTGGTCAGCAGGGATGGCCTCTTCAAGATTCTCCCCAAGATTGGATGTCCACCCAGGCTCCTCAGCATCATCAGATCCTTCCACAAGGACATGAAGGGCACTGTTGTCTTTGATGGCTCCACATCACACCCCTTTGACATCCGAAGCGGCGTGAAGCAGGGCTGTGTTCTTGCACCAACCTTGTTTGGGATCTTCTTCGCTGTCCTGCTGAAGCAGGCCTTTGGAACTACAACAGAAGGCATCTATCTCCGGACCAGATCAGATGGAAAGCTCTTCAACCTCTCCAGACTGAGAGCAAAGTCCAAAGTCCAGCTGAAATGTCTGCGTGACTTCCTCTTTGCCGACGATGCAGCTATCACTACCCACTCTGCCAAAGATCTCCAGCAGCTCATGGATTGTTTTAGCAAGGCCTGCCAAGATTTTGGACTGACAATCAGCCTGAAGAAAGGTCATGGTTCAGGATGTGGACTCACCTCCCTGCATTACAATCTCTGCACATGAACTGGAGGTTGTCCATGACTTTGTGTACCTTGGCTCAACGATCTCCGACACTCTTTCTCTCGATACCGAGCTAAACAAACGCATCGGTAAAGCAGCTACCACGTTTTCCAGACTCACAAAGAGAGTCTGGTCCAACAAGAAGCTGACGGAACATACCAAGATCCAGGTCTACAGAGATTGCGTCCTGAGTACACTTCTGTACTGCAGCGAGTCATGGACTCTTCACTCACAACAGGAGAGGAAACTGAATGCTTTCCACATGCGCTGCCTCCGACGCATTCTCGGCATCACCTGGCAGGACAAAGTTTCAAACAACACAGTCCTGGAACGTGCTGGAATCCCTAGCATGTATGCACTACTGAAACAGAGACACCTGCGTTGGCTCGGTCATGTCGTGAGAATGGATGATGGCCGGATCCCAAAGGATCTCCTCTATGGAGAACTCGTGCAAGGAAAGCGCCCTACAGGTAGACCACAGCTGCGATACAAGGACATCTGCAAGAGGGATCTGAAGGCCTTAGGAGTGGACCTCAACAAGTGGGAAACCCTGGCCTCTGAGCGGCCCGCTTGGAGGCAGGCTGTGCAACATGGCCTATCCCAGTTTGAAGAGACACTTGGCCAACAGTCTGAGGCTAAGAGGCAAAGAAGGAAGGCCCATAGCCAGGGAGACAGGCCAGGGACAGACTGCACTTGCTCCCAGTGTGGAAGGGATTGTCACTCCCGAATCGGCCTTTTCAGCCACACTAGACGCTGTTCCAGAACCACCTTTCAGAGCGCGATACCATAGTCTTTCGAGACTGAAGGTTGCCAACTGAAATTATAGAAAAACAAAAGAAACCCCTTTTGCTTGCAATGCATTACGGTGAAATTTAATTTCACGACAACTACCTCAGTAAAAATATGCATTGTTATTACTAACTGTTCTTTATCTATTAAAAGGTTTACAAACCTGTTATAAGGTTGGCCCATCCATGAGGACGACTGAGACAGGTGCCTCAGGTAGCAGGCACACGCCTAAGTCCACACTCTTGCTGCTCTTCCTCTTTCCCACGCTCCCACTTCCTCTTCCTTTTCTTCTCTCCTTCTCCTTCCTCTTCTTCTCGCCCACTTCCTGGATTGGAAGGGAAGTGTGGAGGAGGGGAGAATGGCGGGCTATAGCATCTCCTCTCCTCCCTTCCACACTTAAGAAGAAGTGACTTTTTCACTCTTCAGATTAACCATCTGCAATATCTACTAAAATGTGATCTTATCTGAAATGATTCCTGCTCTAAGAAAAGGATCTGGAGAATAGGAAATGCTTCAGATACTTCTTTTGGGTACTGTAAGAAACAAAAATGGAGGTATGGATGGGGGAATTATCCACAGAGTCCATCCCTTGCAAGAAAGAACAGATCACCTCACTGCTAAAGATGTGGAGACAGGATCCCCTACCAGCAGGTGGTGTTTGAGGCCAAGAAACCACCAGGTTCTTCAACAGGGGCTGGCATCCAGTGCACTTTTACTGGGGCAGTCGCCTAGGGCAAGAGATTTGGTGGGAAAGTTGCTCTTGAGATGATGATGCAGCAACTGGCTACTGCCCGAAAGCAGGTGAGATGGTGGCGCTGCAGATTGCAAGACTGGAGTGCAAAGCGTCATAAAGCGCTGCTGCCAATGAATGGTTCTTAAATGCAACGTTCTTGTAATTCCTCTGCACGGCCAATCTGGAGCCTCAAAGCCACCCTGAAGAAGACCCTACCCCTGCCAGGCTTACCCTCTGCTAGCAGCAAGCTATGACTATACAAGGTGCAAAAGAGAGCGACTAAGATGATTACGGGGCTGAGGCACCTTCCTTATGAGGAAAGGCTACAGCGTTTGGGCCTCTTCAGCCTAGAAAAGAGGCGCCTGACGGGGGACATGATTGAGACATACAAAATTATGCAGGGGATGGACAGAGTGGATAGGGAGATGCTTTTTACACTCTCACATAATACCAGAACCAGGGGACATCCACTCAAATTGAGTGTCGGGAGAGTTAGAACAGACAAGAGAAAATATTTCTTTACTCAGCGTGTGGTTGGTCTGTGGAATTCCTTGCCACAGGATGTGGTGATGGCGTCTAGCCTGGATGCCTTTAAAAGGGGATTGGACAAGTTTCTGGAGGAAAAATCCATTATGGGGTACAAGCCATGATGTGTATGCGCAACCTCCTGATTTTAGAAATGGGTTATGTCAGAATGCCAGATGCAAGGGAGGGCACCAGGATGAGGTCTCTTGTGATCTGGTGTGCTCCCTGGGGCATTTGGTGGGCCGCTGTGAGATACAGGAAGCTGGACTAGATGGGCCTGTGGCCTGATCCAGTGGGGCTGTTCTTATGTTCTTAAGCTATAGCGGATCTAGGAGCAACCCAGGGTTGGGCTCTTTAAACACTTACTTGCTTTCCTGCTGAACTAGGAAAAAGCCATGTCAGCTGTCTTTCTAGGCCAGATGCATCTGCAAACCTGAGATTTTTTTGAGGTAGAGCCTGGTGACATCACAAGTCAGGGCCATGTTTATGGCAAAAGACTGTCAAACCTTGAAAATTGGAGGGTAGGGGGTGGGAGTGGAGGTAGAGCCAAGCGGCAGAGAGGTGGGCCCAGTGATAAAGAGGGCAACTTTAGCCGTACCAATGGCTGCTCCCAACTGACCCAAAATTAATTTTTGCCACCCCAGCCACAGGAGAAAAAATTAAAGAAAGCTAGACAGAGTTGTTTTTGACAAACTAGCAACTGGTAACATCAATGAACAGTGCAGGATCAGATATGCTAAACGGGAGCGTTCAGGGCCAACCAGATTTGCCCTTAGTAATCACTCTTCATAGAAGTATCCAGTCTCCATTCTGATTCGACCCTGTCTTGACAGCTAAAAGCGTACAGGGCTAGCTACGGCTCCTACTGTCCTGGTTTGCACTGGCAACTGTGATGTGTATAACCTGTGCAGGAGACACTTTCCATCTTGGCTGCAACCACGTCCTGAAGGAAAGCGGAACCGTTCCAGAACATGACCTCAGCTCCTGCCTATGGCCCAACGCTTCCTTGCTTCCAGACACCACAGTGGCAGGGGAGAAAATTTTGTCCCTCAAAGGATGCAAGATGCTATCATCTGAAGATGCTGTGGCCAGTTGTCATGGCAACAAGGTGGCGCAATGAAAGGGGACCACATTTAGTGAAGCAAGCTGGAGTCCAGAGGTATGGGAGGGGTGTCCCATACTCAAGGGGATTTGTTGGGGATTGGCATGGAGAATGTCAGAGTCACCCTACCACGACTTCCTTCTCCTTCTCACTTTCTCTTCATTCCCTTCTTCCTTTTCTCCTCTCCACTTCCTATTCTGCTCTGTTCCCTTCTTTTTTTTTGCATCCAGGAAGAGGAACTGTGGTGGAATGAACTGACAGAGAACGATGTCCCCTGCAAATTCACTGCTTGAGATGACCGTCTCAGCGGGCTCCATGCATGAGCTGGCCTGGAGAGAAAAATGCTTTGCCTTCTCTCACAGAAGTCTTCCTTGGGGCAGGGATGTCACCCAGGGACCAGCAATAGATTCAGGGCAGGCATAAGAACATACTCTTATAAGATGGCTAATAAACACACAGGATTTGCTGACACATGTTAAAGTCACTGAAAGGCAGCTTTAAAATGCAAGTAGGAAAACTCAAGAATCCACAAGTAGCTACTGAAATTTTAACAGGATCTGCTGCAATCTCCAACATTCTAACCTGTTGGGGAGGGGGGGGCAACTCCAGGAATAGCTTCAGTCAGAGTCGTGAACCTGTTTACACATTTACTTGGGAGTAAGACCCATTCAACTGCAAGAGGCTTGCTTCTGCGTAGATATGCAGAGGATTGAACTGAGTAGATATGCAGAGGATTGCACTGTAAGGGACCAATCCTGACCAGGTCTACTCAGAAGTAAGTCCTATTTTGTTCAATGGGGCTTACTCTCGGGAAAGTGTAGTTAGGATTGCAGCCTGAATCTCTTAAAGGATCTACCCTTCTGTTAATATATAGCAGAAAGCTATATCAACCTACACAATGCTCCAAGGCTGCCTGGAACCCTGAACCAGCAAGCCCTTGTTCTCTTGCAGTCCAAATTGCAGCCTTAAAATGGGCCACCTGCCTACCTTGGTGGTAGGGTTGGTGGATCTGGCTCAGGTCCCTTCCTTAACATGACTGATCATGAGCTTTCCCCGCCAAAGAAGTCCTTTGCAGGCTCCCTCCCTTCCCTCCCAAGTCGAGCTCCAAAATTTGCACTGCAGCCACGAGCCAGTTTTTGTAACAGCTCAATCTCTCCCCGTCTCTTGTTAATCACTAATTAAAGGCCTGAATGGTCCCTGCTGTTTGAGGGTATTAATAAGAATTTAATTGCATAGTTTTAAGCTAATTATAGAGGAGCTTGCTTCCTTCCTCGCACAAGCACAGCCTGTTTTTTTTTTTTGTCTTGCTTTTGAACATCACATGACCAATTAAAACAATCACAGGTTCAATTAATTTGTAATAATGGGCCAATTACATAAGGCTTGGGCCTCTCTGTTCCTTTACCAAGAGCCACTGAACATTCCGGGCAAGGCCATAACCTGTCTCCTCTCTACAAGCCAGCCGAGCTGGGAGCACCGTGCCTGGAAATTGACTGGGAACAATTAGTTAATGGGACAGCCTTCGGTGAAATTCTAGAATGGGACGTCGATGCTAAACCCACAACAGATTCAGGTTACACCCCTGTGCCTCCACTGGAGAGGCGCCCAGCGGCAATGCCAGGTTGCTGCTACTTCCGCTGTGTAGGAGGGGGAAACCCGGTCTTGAAAATGCCACCACTCCCTCCGCCACCCAACCATTTTAAGGAAGCCATTCGATAACTGTTTGGAGCGCAGCGCTGTGTTTATCTTGGCCACTGCACGGGTCTGGCTTGATCGAACAAGCAATCCTTAGCGGGATCCAAGGGTGAAGTGTAGGAGACAAGCCCTGTGGGGTCCAGTGAAAGAAACAGCCAATCCGGCACCTTACGGCCAGGTAGATGATGCTGGAAAGCTCATAAGGAGGGCTTGAAAGGAACAGCCCTCCCTCCCCATATTGAGTACACACTGAATAAACCTACACAGGACTGGACGTCATCTAGCCCACTACCTGCCATTTTGCTTGTTGTAGTTGGAGAGATGCTATATGCATGGCTATGTATGTTAAAAAAACTGGGGGGGGGGGTCCTCTGTGATTACTCTTCTCTAGCCTCTCTGTAACCAAGCAAGCAACCATCTCTCCCCTTTGATTTATACCCGTAGCAAGAGCCAAGCCTGGATGACAGGACCAGGCTGCTCCGGCAAAGCCCTCCATTGGGCTCCCAACACTTACTCCCTGAGAGCACACTGGGTCTGACCGTTGGATGACACAGCGGTTGGCATGGCATGGCAGTGCTTTCTTGAGCGGGGGGTCTAAGCACCAGTGCTCTGCTCAGCCAACTTCTAAGGCCACCCTGGTCTGGTTCACAACATTTTTTTTTTCCCCTGGGTAATGTGCCCGAGGTCTTGAAGCAAGATCTCCAGCAGCAGGGCTCAGGCACCTTACTCTCTGCACCACCCAGGCAGCTCGATGGGAGAAAGACATAAGAACACAAGCAAAGCTCTGCTGGATCAGGCCAAAGGCCCACCTAGACCTGTTTCACACAGTGGCTCACAGATGCCTCTGGGAAGCCTGCAAGCAGGAGCGAAAGGCACCCTTCCCACCATCACTTCCCTGCAATTGGCATTCAGAGGCATGATGGGAGGCGAGTGTATAACAGGGCCGTAGCCAGGGGAGGCTTGGCTAGGTGTTAGGCGCTATATAGGCGATAGAAAGGAGCTACACAGGCGCTATAAAGGTCTTAAATAGGTGCTATATAGGTGTTAGATATGCATTATATAGGCACTAGATAGGCGCTATACAGGTGTTAAATAGATGCTATATAGGTGTTAGGAGCCACATAGGCATTAAATAGGTGTTAGATAGGCGCTAGATAGGTGCTAGATAGGTGCTAGATAGGTTTTAGATAGGTGCTATATAGGCGCTATATAGGTGTTATATAGGCATTAAATAGGTGTTATGTAGGCACTATGTAGGTGCTAGATAGGTGCTATATAGGCGCTAGATAAGCATATAGGTGTTAGCTAGGCGCTATATAGGTTTGAGAAGGTTCAACCATTGTCCTTCCTAATTACCATTTTCCAAGCAAGAAGACCTAAATGTTGTCGCCTTTCATCTTAAGGAAAGTGCTCCAGCCCTTTGGCTGTTTTGGTTACCTTCTTTTGCAACTTGGGATTGGCTGAACTCAGACTTGTCGCCCTACAATGCCCTCAGTCTGCCCCCCTGGGGCCAGGAGAGATGCTTCTAGTTTCCAACCAGCCCTGGAGGAATCAGATGAACTGGGGAGCCAATAGGATTGCCGCTGGAGCAATCCTCCTCCCAGGAGCTCCTGGGAGACAGTTTGTTTTCCCCTAATACTGCAGGTCTGAAGAGGACCTGAAGATCTTTGTTAGGAGAGACAAGATCTTCATCGGTGCAGGTATCTGGGAAACTGAAAGCCCGACCCGGGGGGGGGGCTTTCTTCTCAGAGGAATCTAATCGTTTGTGACAGTATTGGGGGAGGTGCAGTGATCTGCAATCAAGCTGCTGGCTCCGTGCTGAGATGCCATATGGAGGGAAAAAAGCGTGAAGTGTAAAGTTTAAGCTGGAAATTTAAGATAAGCAAGTGTTAATATTGTCCCCGGCTCTGATTTGGCTAAAAGCCCTGGATATATTGGAGGCGTTCACGAGAGACTTTTTAAGGAGGTTGAAAGTGCTCTTTTTCTCTGTTGTGGAATAAATTGGTGGTGGATTATAGTTACAACTATAACTTGGGTGTGAACTAAAATCCAGAATTATTTTTGGACATAATTGGATATAAATATAATTCTCATTAGATTTGAAAGAGCTTTGTTTTCTCTGCACCAGAGACGGTGAGACTGTTTTTCTTTGTTTTGTTTTTCTCTCCGTTAACCGCACTGGACTGTTATCTGCAAGAGGTATGTAAGGAATGCGGATGGCAGAGTAGTAATGACGTGGTGGAAGTGAGGAGAATAATATGTTGTGGACATCTAGTGGACTAGAGAGAAATGGCAAAATGGACTCTGTTCCAGAAATGTGGATACAGAAAATCTTGATTAATACAGAGAGATTGCTTGTTATGGAGCGACAACAGCTGAATTGGTCCTCGGAGATTCTGGAGTCTGGAGACTCTTTCCCAACAGATAGATGTCTGTAAGGAACAATTAGAAGATGTGAAGAAACAAGCAGAAGATAAACAAGGGAGTGAAAAAGCGGACAAGGAGGAAAATCAACAGGATGATCAACAGGACGAAGAAGAGGCGCTGATGGAGATCAAGAAAGATAAGATGGACAGAGAAACAGGAGTGCACTAATCACAAAATTTGATGGAACAAGAAGGAGAAAATGTATCCCAGTTAACTGGAAGACTGAACACACCCTATATAAGAAAGTGTGGATCTACCAGATTCTGTTATAGAGATAAATTATTAAAGATATTACAGGAGAAAAAATGGAAAGTAAGAAAGAAAAAAAACCCTGAAGGGTAATCTGTTAAAGAAAATTGGAGGATTTATTCAGCTAATAACAATGGTCCAAATTAATTTGAAGAAGAAAAAAAAAGAATACGTATGAAATTGATAAATATGAATTAGAGTGTATTAAAAAAATATAGCTGGAGATGTAAACGTGTGGAAGAATTGTTTTATATGTGGTTATTATGTCAAAGAAAAAAAAGTGTAATTAGATTGGAGTTGAAATAGCTGCGGTGATAATTTTGGTAATTAGATTATTTTGTTTTAATATTACTGAGCAATTGAAGTTAGTTTACGCTTAGTAGAAAGTGACTATTTAGAAAATATAGTACAGTGGTACCTCGCATAACGAATGCCTCGTGCACCGAAAAACTCGCAGAACGAAAGCGTTTTGCAAAGTTTGGTAATTCGCACAACGAATTTTGATGACCCTTGCTTCGCAAGACAAATTTTTTTTGTTTGTTTGTTTTAAGGGGGGGATCTTCATGTGAGTTTATGATCCCCTTCACCCTAGTAAGGGGAGGATCTTCATGCCAGTTTATGATCCTGTTCACCTTAGTAAGGGGAGGATCTTCATGTGAGTTTATGATCCCGTTCACCCTAGTAAGGGGAGGATCTTCATGTCAGTTTATGTAAGTAAGTCCCATTATGCTTGCTCCCAGGAAAGTGTGCACAGGATTACAGCCTTCAAGCTCCCCACTCAGCATCCCCCCCCCGTTTTTGAAATCCTCAGTACAGTATGTATGCCTTTAAAGAGCACTTAATAAACACTTTGTAAACCAAATTTGACTTTGATCTGACTTTTCTTGCCCATAGAAATGCATTAATTAAATTTCAGTGCATTCCTATGGGAAAATGCGCTTCGCAAAACGAAAAACTCGCATAACGAAAGGACTCGCAGAACGAATTAATTTCGTTATGCGAGGCACCACTGTATAGGGCATTAGGGAAAATTTATTGTAAATTATATAAATAAATGGATAAATCCATAAGAGGTAGAAATAGATGCGTAAGTAGATTAGGAGATAGTTGTTGGCATCCTTCAGTCTCGGAAGACTATGGTATCACGCTCTGAATAGTGTTTCTGGAACAGTGCCTTCTCCAGTGCGCGAAGCCTGGGTAAAGTAGATATGGAGGATAGACTGTTACCCATGCAGCAAATCCCCCCTCTCCACGTCGCTGAAATGGTCTAATGGAAAGGCAGAGGCCAATACGGTTGGTTCCAGGGGCGTCGCAGGAGTTGCCAGAACGTGACTGTGTTCAGCCATGAACTGCCTCAGGGACTCCGGCTCCGGATTTTGCCTCGAGGTTGACTCCTGAAGCCTCTTCCATAACTGGATGTAGCCACAAGGCAGTGGAAGTTTGGTGTCAGAGTTTTCCTTCTCTCAGATGAGCTGCCTTCCCAGGCTGACGAGTCCCATCTACCCGGTGGCTGTTTAGTCGCCTCTTACGACAAGTACAGCCAAACTGAGGGCCTATTCTTATCCCCCAGCCCCCGGGGGTGAAGATTAGGAGATATAGTATGATTAATTAGTAATGGTATATATGGTATTTAGCACTCCTAAATGTATGTTATATGTTTGTATGTTTGTGTGCGTTAATAAAAATAAATGAATAAATAAAAATGATTGCCGCTGGCCCTATTTAAGAGCTTCCCTGGGTTTGGCACCCCAGCCTGTGCTTCTTGTGAACTTGCCAAACAGACTCTGCCTGACCTGGTTGCTCTCAGAGTGTGTTGTACCACGTCATCTGCCTCTGGCCCTTGGATCTCTCTCTGCCCTTGTTGGAACCTGACTCCCAGTTCAGCTCCGACCACGTCATCTGCCTCTGGCCCTTCAGAAACCATCTGCTTCTTTTCCCACGCTGGTTGTTTGGGTGCTGACACGTGGTTATCTAAAAACAACATTACCTAGGGAGGGGCTGTAGCCTGGTCATAGAACATCTGCTTTGTAGGCAAAACGTCCCAGGTTCAAGCTCCAGGTAGGGCAGAGGGGGGAAAAATATTCTCTCTGAAACCCTGAAGAGCTGGCATCACCACCACACAGCTAGGTGGACTGGGGTTTTTTGCCCCGTATAAGACAGCGCACTATGAAGCACAAATACATCATGCTGCTCCCCCCTCAAACCCCATTCCTTGCCAAGCCCCCAGCAATGCACAGGAGGGGGGCACTCAGGTAGCAGTCCTTGGTGTGACAATCTGGGGGAGAATGTCTAAAGCTCCCCATTTTCATCCATTAAATGCTAGCAGATATACTGCCAGTGTGTACGTGTGTGCGTGCATGTGTATATATGAGAGAGAGAGCGCGCACAATTCTTATCTTTCAATCCACCCACAAATCTTTGTTCCACAGAAGCCAGGAAGCACCAGACCACACCAGGAAAGGCTGCTCTTCTCGAAATATCTCTGGTTTGTTTGTGCGGTGAGCGAAGGAGGAGGGAAGCATGTCTTTGCAAGACTCCCAGGTGTATACACAACTTGCAAGGGCGTCCTGCACCTGGGGAGGTATACTGCAGTTCAGGGACTGCTTCTCCCACAGCTAGGCAAATCGCTGTCCTTGTTTCGGTTTGGGGAAGATGGGGGGGACGTTTAAACATTCTGTCAATGCATATCTACATGTACAAAGCCAGCATGGTGTAGTGGTGTGACTGCCGGAATCTTTACTCGGCCATGAAGCTCGAGGTATTCTCTCGCACTCAAGTTGGCCTGCCTCACAAGGTTGCTGGGTGGACAAAATGAGGTAACCCATTTATGCCTCTCATATAAACGTGAGCAAGTTCAACACTTCATTGAGTAACGCCAAGCATTTGTAGAGCACTTTGAGAATTCAAAGCATTTCCCATGCATTATCCTGATATACTCTTGAAAACTGCTGAAACAGAGATGCCTGCGTTGGCTCGGTCATGTCGTGAGAATGGATGATGGCCGGATCCCAAAGGATCTCCTCTATGGAGAACTCGTGCAAGGAAAGCACCCTACAGGTAGACCACAGCTGCGATACAAGGACATCCGCAAGAGGGATCTGGAGGCCTTAGGAGTGGACCTCAACAGGTGGGAAACCCTGGCCTCTGAGCGGCCCGCTTGGAGGCAGGCTGTGCAGCATGGCCTTTCCCAGTTTGAAGAGACACTTGGCCAACAGACTGAGGCAAAGAGGCAAAGAAGGAAGGCCCACAGCCAGGGAGACAGACCAGGGACAGACTGCACTTGCTCCCGGTGTGGAAGGGATTGTCACTCCCGAATCGGCCTTTTCAGCCACACTAGACGCTGTTCCAGAACCACCTTTCAGAGCGCGATACCAGAGTCTTTCGAGACTGAAGGTTGCCAACTCTTGAATACAGCCCCTTAAGGTTAGAGTTATTATCCCCATACTGCCGATGAGGAAGACTGAGGCCAAGAGGAAGCAGGCCTGCCTAAGTCCACCTAGTGAGTTCATGGCAGAGGTGAGATTCCCCCTGTATGATTTTAATATAATTCGTACAACTATCCTGTAGGGTTCAGTAATTATCTGGTATGCATATGTTTCAGTGCACGTATGTCTCACCTTTTGGTGCCATACTGGTACAGCTTGCCAGAAGAGGGAGCTGCTGGCATAGCTTCCAGCTGCACCGCAGTACCACCACCAGGGATGGCCAGAAGGTGGTACTGCAGCAGCCAGCTTAGAAGGGGTCAAGTGAATCAAGGGACCAATAAGATTATGGTTGGCCCTCCCCAGATGAATTCCAGTTCATCCAATGGTTGGCAACCTTCAGTCTCGAGAGACTCTGGTATAAGCCTACAGCACCCAGTATTCCCAGGCGGTCTCCCATCCAAGTACTAACCAGGCCTGACCCTGCTTAGCTTCCGAGATCAGACGAGATCGGGCATGGAAAGACTATGGTATAAGCCTACAGCACCCAGTATTCCTAGGCGGTCTCCCATCCAAGTACTAACCAGGCCTGACCCTGCTTAGCTTCCGAGATCAGACGAGATCGGGCATGGAAAGACTATGGTATAAGCCTACAGCACCCAGTATTCCCAGGCGGTCTCCCATCCAAGTACTAACCAGGCCTGACCCTGCTTAGCTTCCGAGATCAGACGAGATCGGGCATGGAAAGACTATGGTATAAGCCTACAGCACCCAGTATTCCTAGGCGGTCTCCCATCCAAGTACTAACCAGGCCTGACCCTGCTTAGCTTCCGAGATCAGACAAGATCGGGAGATAGTGTTCAGTATAGGGAGATGGCTGGCAACCTTCAGTCTGGAAAGACTATGGTATAAGCCTACAGCACCCAGTATTCCCAGGCGGTCTCCCATCCAAGTACTAACCAGGCCTGACCCTGCTTAGCTTCCAAGATCAGACAAGATCGGGAGATAGTGTTCAGTATAGGGAGATGGTTGGCAACCTTCAATCTCGAAAGACTATGGTATAAGCCTACAGCACCCGGTATTCCCAGGTGGTCTCCCATCCAAGTACTAACCAGGCCTGACCCTGCTTCCGAGGTCAGACGAGATCAGGCATGTGCAGGGTAAATGCTATACAGCATCAATCTGGCTTGGCTGCTCACAAATCAGCAACTTCTTGATCCACTACAGGCAGAATTCAGAATTGCTCTCAGACTATCTCCCAGCTCAATGCACACCCTGCATTTCAATGCTGGGTTGAAGGAGGAACTGCTGAACATCTCCCCATCGTGGGACTGCTCGGATATCAACTGAGTCCCTCTTTGGGGGAAGGCAACCCAGGCTGCCACATCACCTAATTTTTCCATAGCATTCTGTCTACAGCCCAGTCTGTTAGGAATCTAGCAATCTGCAGCTGAACTGTCCCTTATTTCCTCCACAGATGTTTAGCTATCCCTGCCTAAGCTGGTACCCTTGGCCAACAAAAGTGAAAACCACTATCTTCCATTGTACATGATCCAAAAATAAAACTTCCTAAAAAAATAAGGGTGCAATCCTAACCAACTTTCCAGCACTGGCATAGGTGTACCTGTGGGGCATCCTGCAGTTGGGGGGGCAGTTATGGAGGCCTCCTCAAGGTAAGGCAATGTTTGTTCCCTTACCTCAGAGTTGCATTGCCCTTATGTCAGTGCTGGAAAGTTGGTTAGGATTGTGGCCTTAGTCAATCAATAAATTTGCCATCGTATCTGGTTGGAGGGGTTTGGCAGGAAGGAACGGGCTGGCTCGCTACAAAACAGCCTAGCAAAATTGTTCAGACTTCTCCCCTGGAAGGGACAATGAGCTGTTGCTGGTTCCTTAATCCTAAATGTTCCCAGTTGAATAACTCAATCCAGCCTCTCTCTCTCTCTCTCTCTCTCTCTCTCTCTCTCTCTCTCTCTCTCCTGTCTCTTTCTTCAAGGCATAAATAAATAAATAAATTCCCTCACAGACAATCCACCACGTGTGCCAAACGCACCGGGACCACAGCCTGGATATGGGCCCAAGCCACAAAATGTACTGAACCCTGAAATGTTTTCAGATCCGGGTGTTTTTGTTTCAAGTAACCACACGCATTTTCTTTTTTAAGGAAAACATGCACAGAATAATTCATTCATACCACCCAGTCGTTTTTGATTAAGTGGTTCAATCTCTCTTTGACAGCGTTGCTCACTGTCCGAGAGGAACAGAATGGATAGCGTGCAGATTGCTCTCCCTCCCCAAAGCCTCACTCGCGTTCCAATCCAAAGACCCATAAGCCAGTCGCAGCCTATACTCTTAGCACAGCCAGCTCAAGACTTCTTGGATCTAAAGCAGGGGTGTCCAAAGTTTTTGGCAGGAGGGCCACATCATCTCTCTGACACTGTGTCGGGATCCGGGGAAAAAAAGAATTAATTTACATTTAAAATTTGAATAAATTTACATAAGTTTACATAAATGAATATATTAAAGATAAAAATTATATGAATGAATGAAGGTCTTGCAATAGCTCAAGGCCTATAAAAGGCCTTGCACAAAGCAAAGCTGGCCCTTCCTTTGCTGCTGCTACTGCATCACAGATGTGAAACAACAAGCAGTGGAGGGAGCCCTCATCCCACAGCTCACACAAGAGGTCAAAGTTGCCCTCACACTGAGAGCAGTTGCGTCGGGCCAGTGTGGCTCCAACAAATCTCTGGAGGGCCAGGAGCTCATTGGAGAATGGGGGTTCCCTGAGGGCTGCATTGAGAGGCCTCAAGGGACGCAAGTGGCCCCAGGGCCGGGGTTTGGGCACCCCTGATCTAAAGCAATGTACCAAATACTATCCCCTCCTTACCTGTCAACTCCATCAGCCCTCTTTTTTCCCTCCCACTCCTGGGAATTGAAAAGAAAGGAGGAAGAGTGGAGAGGAGAATGACAGGTTTGGTTCCCAAACTGTTTGCCTTGGCTCTTGAGGGCACCACAGAGTATTCACAAAGGATGTTCACGGTAGCCTCATCATCCCAGATCTCCTAGGTGCCACCATCTAGCATTGCACAATCACACAATCCAAGATGGAAGTATCAGAGACAACCAGGAAGAACAGGCCACCGCAAAAGCAGGGTGCTGGGACCCCAGTCAATCTGGGAACTTCAGCCCACCTCTCTCCTCTCCTGCTTTGCCCCCCTCTTTAAATCAAGGGAGTAGGAGAAGTGAGTGCCCTGCCATCAGCCTCCTACCTCAGTCAACCTCATGGGTGGACCAGTTGGCAACCTTCAGTCTCGGAAGACTATGGTATCATGCTCTGGATGGTGGTCCTGGCACAGCGTCTAGTGTGGCTGAAAAGGCCAATTCGGGAGTGACAATCCCTTCCACACTGGGAGCAAGTGCAGTCTGCCCCTGGTCTGTCTCCCTGGCTATGGGCCCTCCTTCTTTGCCTCTTTGCCTCAGACTGTTGGCCAAGTGTCTCTTCAAACTGGGAAAGGCCATGCTGCACAGCCTGCCTCCAAGCGGGCCGCTCAGAGGCCAGGGTTTCCCACCTGTTGAGGTCCACTCCTAAGGCCTTCAGATCCCTCTTGCAGATGGGTGGACCAGTCCTAGAAAAATTGAGGGTCAAACTCCGCAGTTCTCTGCGGGGAGTGAAAAGGAATAGGATTGTGTGTAAGATCTGTTGCACCAGTGCCCAAGTGTTGCACTGGTGTAGTGTAGGATAACTACACCGGGACATTGCCTGGGTACAGCAGCTCTGGATTTCACAATGACGCCAGTGCAATTATTCCGCCACAAACATCAGAGAGGGTGTGTGCGATGAGGGCGGGACAAAGGAGCGGTGATGTTATCTGCGTTGTTGACGATCCTGTCCCAGAGGACAGGATCATTCTGAACGAAGCCATACAACCTCCCTTGCCCTGGCGCAACCCGGCAATTGCAAAACTGAAATTCCAAACCATGAATGTCAAGACGCCAAGCGCAAGACGGCTTGCACTCAGCGTAGATGGATGCACAAGGGACAAGATTGTTGGCATGCACCCATCTCTCAGTGCATAGACGCAATGAAGCATCTCAAGAATCTTTGCTCCTCTGACACCTGGCTGTCCATACCAGAAAGCAAAGCCCAGTTCAGATACTTAATGGGTGATGACTGAATTCCCATGAGAGGAGAGGAGAGGACCCCAATATTCAAGAATCCTTAAAAGAAGCCCACTAGCCGCTGAGAGACTCACAGCAACTAAGGTTCCACTTCGAAAATCTCAGGTCACACAACCTCTCTAGATTTTCATTGCATTGTGTGGACCTCACTCACGGAGTGATGAAAACCTGGAGTCATCTCACAACCTGAAATGCTGCAAGCAGAACCCCAGGCTGCCAGGAGTCCTGCGGCAGCTGTGGGCAAATCATCAGAATCTCCCATGGGGTGATTCTAACAAGTTCCCTAACTCCCTAACAAGTTCCTCAGTAGGCCTGGCCTCTGAGCTACCACCAAGTAATGGCTCAGAACTGTTTTTGGCAGCTGCCATCATCCTTTACCCATAATGCAATGTCACCACTGTTGTGTCGAGTGATGCAACGGCTGTACGGGTGGGAGATGGTGGTCACCAAAGCTAAGGGGGCCTGCGAAGACATGGTCAAGGGGCCCATAAACTTGGTGCTTGCATTGACCACGGGAGATGGGCCCCATTTTTCTAGAGAGTGCTGAACACTATCTCCCGATCTTGTCTGATCCCAGAAGCTAAGCAGAGTCAGGCCTGGTTAGTACTTGGATGGGAGACCGCCTGGGAATACTGGGTGCTGTAGGCTTATACCATAGTCTTTCCAGACTGAAGGTTGCCAACCATCTCCCTATACTGAACACTATCTCCCGATCTTGTCTGATCTCGGAAGCTAAGCAGGGTCAGGCCTGGTTAGTACTTGGATGGGAGACCGCCTGGGAATACTGGGTGCTGTAGGCTTATACCATAGTCTTTCGAGACTGAAGGTTGCCAACCATTGGATGAACTGGAATTCATCTGGGGAGGGCCCCTTGTTCCCCTCCCCATCTTGTGTAATCGGCCCTTCCCGGCCGTGCCTGGCAGAGTTTGGCAGCAGAGAAGTCTTCCCACTGGCGCCGCTACCAGCGTGCACTTGCTCGATCGTGTCGCGGACCAGACAAGCAGAATGCACTCAGCACGGCCAACAAGAAGCCCTGCCTCGACTCGCTGTGCAACGAGGGGACTTCCCAGGCGGGCCCTCTCCCTTTAATTGGTACTAATTGCTGCGTCTGTTCCTGCTGGCCGGCGAGATGTCACGGTTGAAAGGCGCAGAGGGGGACGCTCGGGGAGCTAATCCGGCTTTCAGCCGCTAAGACCCTTGGAGGCGTGTGATGGAGAAGCTCTTTCACAGAAGGCACAAAGCCTGCAGGAGGAAAGGGAGAAAAAGGGGATGGAGCCGAAAGGAAAAACTTTCACACGGCAGCCTCGGCTAAGCCCCTTTGTGAGGCTGGGCCCGTCAGGGACGTCTTAAAGGGACACTGCTGCCCTCCCCCCACATTCCCTTCCTTGCCTCTTGTTCATCTTTTCAGTTCCATCTGCCATGGGGCTGATCCCCTCCCAAAAAAAGGGACCAGGGATTCTAAGGGGGAAGCTCCTGAGAGTGTTTGCTCAGCCCGCTAGGAATGGCGTTAGAGAGAAGGACCACTGACTTCAAGATCTGGGGTAGTGACATGTCTGTACTGAAGCTCCTCTTGCATCTAGTCTGGGATCACACTGCCAAATTTCTGCCGAACCTGTCAGCCAATTTACACCAAGAAGATGTTGTATGAAAACCCACAAGCATATGTGCAATACTTATCTAGGATAGGGCCCAATCTTATCCAACTTTTCAGCACCGATACAGCTGTGCCAACAGGGTATGAACTGCATCTCTACAGTGGGGAGGCAGTCATGGAGGCCTCCTCAAGGTAAGGGCTGCATTGTGGCTGCTTTGGCACTAGAAAGTTGGATAGGATACAGGGGTGCCCAAATCCCGGCCCTGGGGCCACATGCGGCCCTCGAGGCCTCTCAATGTGGCCCTCAGGGAGCCCCTAGTCTCCAATGAGCCTCTGGCCCTCCAGAGATTTGTTGCAGCCCACACTGGCCCGATGCAACTGCTCTCAGTGTGAGGGCAACTGTTTGGCCTCTTGAGTGAGCTGTGGGATGAGGGCTCCCTCCACTGCTTGCTGTTTCACGTCTGTGATGCAGTAGCAGAAGCAAAGGAAAGGCCAGCCTTGCTTTGTGCAAGGCCTTTTATAGGCCTTGAGCTATTGCAAGACCTTCATGCATTCATATAAGTTCATCTTTAATATATTTATTTATGTAAACTTATGTAAATTTATTTAAATTTTAAATGTAAATTAATTCTTTTTTTCCCCCCTGGCCCCCGACACAGTGTCAGAGAGATGATGTGGCCCTCCTGCCAAAAACTTTGGACACCCCTGGATTAGGCCCTTAATTTAGCAAAAGTGGTTCATTAAGTGTAAAAATCCAGCCCTCATCTGCCTCTCTGTAGGCTGCTCTGCTCTTCTGTGACATCATCGCACCTAAACCAATGAAAGGCAAAGAGCCCTCAGCCTTGGCTACCTGTCTGTGACATCACAGCATTCAAAACAAAGGGGTAGCACGGTGGTTAAGAGTTGGACTTGCAAATCAGGACTTCCTTGGTTTGAATCTCATCTCGACAACAGACCCAGTAAGTGGAATTAACCAAGCCACACACACCCCCCCTCCGGCTCGGTCTTCCGCATCTGTAACATGGGGATAATTATATTGACCTTACAGGGTTGTTAAGGATTGCATCCAGATCATACATATGAAGCAGAACACACATCCTCTCCCCCTCCCCTCCCCAAAAAGTGCTATACAATTTCTAAGCATTATCATTCACAGGCCATCAAGCCCATCTAATGGAACAAAATAAGCTGAAGGCTTATGCCACAATGAGCCAACTGATAAACTGGAAAAGTTTATCAGTTCTTGTCTGATGGCAATATTTGGCTTTTCTTACTGGAATATCAGCAGCAAGCAGTGGCCCAGAACATTGATCCTAAGAAATTGACATTTGTGTATGTCTTAAATGGCTTTTTTTTTCCCCTCGTAGAATTCAAGGAAGTGTATATGGGGTTAACCAGGTGGTTTCCCATCCAGATACTACCCAGAAGAGAACCTGCTTAGCTTCAGCAAGGTAACTGCATCACATGCCCCCAGACCACACCCCAAAAGCAGTAGCAATCGTGACACCCTGAAAAAGGAAAAGATGCACCTTCTCTTACCTAGGCATTCATTGGCTTCCCTCGCAGTTGCCCGCTGCCACGGACGGTCGTAGTGGAAGGGCTTACAGCGGTCACACTCAGGGCCTTCGGTGTTGTGTTTGCAGTCGCACACCAGCTTCCCCTCTTTGTCCTTCATGCAGCGGGAGGCATGTCCGTTACACTTGCACCGCCCTCCAACCTGAAACTCGCCCACGGCGTAGGAGTAGGTGGAAGAGCTCGCCCCGCCGTCGTCGTCCTCGTGGTCCCGACTGCCCAGTTCCCGGAACAAGTGGGGGCGGCTGAAAATGACCCGGATATCGGTGGCTGTCACCCAGTCCTGAAGGACGGGGCTGTTGTCAAAATCCTGGGCTGAGGGGCGCCCGTCCAGGGTGCTGAAGGCAATCAGCCCCCCGGTCAAGGGGTACAGATCTGTGTGGCCGTCTGTACACAGCGCCTCTTGCTCGTTCTGCTTGGTGACGGTGGCTTTGTTGGACTTGCCGTAGATCTTACGGCACTGAGAGGAGTAATACTGATAAGGCACCCAGGTCTTGCCGTAATCCATGGATTTGAAAACGGCTGCCGACTCTGGACGGGGCGAGCAGAACTGCAGGCTCACGTAGATCACTTCAAACTTCTTGCCCAGGGACAGAGTGAGGGTGACGTTCTGGGGCGAATGGTGCAAGGTCTCCGAGCGCCAACAGGTCATGTTGGCAGCTGTGTTCAGATCAGTGAGGTAGGATGCCGGGTGCGCTTTCCGAGGGTCTGAAGCATCGCAGTGCCGGGAGGGTGGTTTCCCGCACGTGCTGGAGGCGTGAACCTCCTTTCCAAAGGCAGCGTTGACAAACTCTGGGATGCAGCGGCGGGGTGCCCCTTTTTCGTCATAGCAAGGGTCCGGTGGGGCCTGTTGTACTGCAAAGGGGTTAACAGCCTGGGATAGGTCGAGCCCGCAGGGGGTCAGGAGCAGCCAAAACAGGGACAACAAATCCATTTTCTTGGCTCGATATATTCCCAAGGCACAGAAACCAGATTCTCCCTAAAATGAGAAGGAAATGTAGTGTCACACTGCTTCTATTTCACAAGGGGAACGTAAGAAGAGCCCCACTGGATCAGGCCATAGGCCCATCTAGTCCAGCTTCCTGTATCTCAAAGCAGCCCATCAAGTGCCCTAGGGAGCACACCAGATAACAAGAGACCTGCATCCTGGTGCCCTCCCACGATAAGGGGGAGAAGGGAGGGGAGGGGAGAAGATAATGACTTTCTGTATGGGGAAAGGTTGTAGTTCACTGAAAGATCACCCCTCTTGCCCATAGAAGGTCCCAAGTTCAACCCCTGGCAGCAGCTCCAGGTAGAGCAGAGATAAGTTCCTGTCTGAAACCCTGGAGAGCTGCTGCCGGTCGGTATTGGACAATACTGGGCCTAAAGGACCAAGGGTCAACCTCAGTAGAAAGCAGCTTCATACATTTCGCTTGCAAGTCTCTTATAGAGGAGCTGCTGCTCAACTTCTATTGCTCAAGACAGGACAAGAAGCCATTGTTTCCAAATGACTGCTGTGCACCTGTCCAAGTGGTTCATTAGAAGGAGAGGATTGTGGAACCTCTCCTTCTGGGCCTTAAAGAAAAGGCTGGATGACTTTCTCAGAGATGCAGCCAAGCCTGCTAAATAAGATATCTGCCTTGAGGCTTCTCTGTGCACACTGCATAGAAGATTCCTCACACTCTTGCAGTGAGCAACATTCTCCACCACAGTCTCAGGAGTGGGAGAAATCCTACTTCCTTATGTAGGAACAATGATTTGCATCAGTCCCGTCCTTCAGTAAGATCAGGGGCGGCCAATCCATGAGGCCAACTGAGAAAGTTGCCTTAGGTAGCATATTGGCAGGGCTGGTATTCAGATGCATGCTCAGGGTGACCAGATGTCATAACCACAAAAGAGGACAAGGCACCCCAAAATGTAGGACACCCAAGAAAAATATAAGATACGACAAAATAAAAGCTAAAAACACTCGTACATTAATTTCATGTGGTTCATGTAGACACTATATTACTTATTAAATTTAAAACTATATTACATATAATTTATCACATATAATTTATTAATTACAAGAAGGCTAAGTGCTGCCTGCAGGGGTCCGCTCACAGGGAAAAGGAGGACATTTAAGTTCTTTCCCAGGACACCAGACTGAAAAAAGAGGACATGTCCTGGAAAAAGAGGACATCTGGTCACCCAGTGCGCACTACTGCTGAAACTGGAGTTAGTATTTAGCCACCCTGACTAGTAGCCATTGCTCGTCCTCTGTGAATTTGTCCAATTCCCTTTTAAAGCCACTGAAGCTATCGCAACGTGTGGCCATTATCTCATCTTGTAGCAATGAATCCCACAGGCTAATTATGTGCTGGGGAAAGAAATTCTTCCTTTCGCCTGGGCCAGAATCCCCTGCCTGTCAGTTTCATTGGATGATTCCTGGTTCTCATGTTGGGAAAGGAGAAAAACTTCTTTCTCTCTCTCTCTCGCCACACTGCGCATTACTTTATAAGCCTTAATTTTGTGTGTCCCCTGAGCACTTTTTCTCTGAACCGAAAAGACCCAAACACAAAAGAGAAAAGCTCCAGCCCTCTGATCAATCCACTTTTCTGCACTTCTCCTTCTCAGGGTGGTCCACAGGAAACAGAACCAAGGAGAACTCTGGAATATCCCCCACATGACTTCATGGAACACCATCTTCTCTGGTGGGGCGGGAGAGCAAAGGCAGCATTGGTTGGCAACCTTCAGTCTCGAAAGACTATGGTATATAAGCCTACAGCACCCAGTATTCCCAAGCGGTCTCCCATCCAAGTACTAACCAGGCCTGACCCTGCTTAGCTTCCGAGATCAGACGAGATCAGGGATGTGCCGGGTAACAGAATTGTGTCCTCCTATTCTTACAAGGCATGCACAAACAATGCAAGAAGCAAGTCCCCCCTGCTGAATAACCCCCTGCGGAAGCACCACAGTGCCGTTCTCTGATGTGCATCTCAATGCAGCCTCAGATCCCACCCTGCAATTTGCATCTGGTTTGCCACTTGCTTTAAGGAGGGCAGGCCCCTCCTTCAAGGTTTCCTCCCTTTCATTCCCACCCTGTGCATTTATCTCTTTTGGGTTGCCTCTTTCCCCCTCCTGCCCTCACCTCCTGCTCTTTTCAATTACACCAGAGCTTCAGGTGTCCTCCTCCCCCCCCCCCCCCCGGAGGACAGTGTGTTCCACATGCCGCATGCCGGGTGAAAATTCAAAGGTTTAAATTAGCTCCTAATGCCCGCAGTGGGGAAGGCAGCCAGCTTCCAAGCCCTGCATCCCACATCAAAGGCCGAGGGGGAAGGTGTGAGCCCAGCGGGGCTGATCCAACCCCACTGGGCAGCCATTCTCTCCATGGAGCAGCGCTTGTTCCCACCCACTGTAAAGCCAGGGCAAAAGTTTACTCTCTGAATGAGATGTTAATCAGGCAATTTCCCACCCGCCTCCCCCTTCATCCTGCTTTTAGTTCTCTTTGAGCGGCCTGTCCTTTAGATTATGAAGCAATTACTAGTAGTAGGAAGCTGTAAGGGAGGGGTGAGAGGGGATATAGGACTGCTCTTGATGCATAGGACTGACCTGAATTTAAAATCTGACAAGGATAGTTCCCATCTTGGAAGAAGACGAAGAAGAGGGCTTTCCCAAACCCACTCAGTTTCACGCCTTTAGGACCACTCACATTTGATTTGTAACATATTTGCCTGGCAGGACCAGCAAGCAAATGGACTAGCCCAGGGGTGTCCAAAGTTTTTGGCAGGAGGGCCACATTGTCTCTCTGACACTGTGTCAGGGGCCCGGGGGAAAAAAAAGAAGAATTAATTTGCATTTAAAATGTGAATAAATTTACATAAGTTTACATAAATAAATATATTAAAGATGAACTTATATGAATAAATGCAGGTCTTGCAATAGCTCAAGGCCTATAAAAGGCCTTGCACAAAGCAAGGCTGGCCTTTCCTTTGCTGCCGCTGCTGCATCACAGACATGAAACAACAAGCAGTGGAGGGAGCCCTCGTTCCACAGCTCACGCGAAAGGTCAAACAGTTGGCTGTCATGCTGAGAGCAGTTGCGTCGGGCCAGTGTGGGCTTAACAAATCTCAGGAGGGCCAGAGGCTCATTGGAGACCGGGGGCTCCCTGAGGGCCGCATTAAGAGGCCTCGAGGGCCGCAAGTGGCCTCAGGGCCGGGGTTTGGGCACCCCTGGACTAGATCAGTGGTCTTCAACCTTTTTTGTGCCACAACCCCAGTGAATGAATGAATGACGAGACTGGGGACCCCACCGTTGATCCTTCCCAGCACCCAATCTGCCCACCCGCACCCCTGTAGCTGCCCACTCTTCAACCCCTGTAACGCCCTCCTACCACTGTTCACTGTAACCAAACCAAGCCTGGCACTAGTGAAAGCTGGTTTTAGCACAATTGTGAAGAACCTGAGCAGGACCCGGTCACCATCTCCTAGTACCTGAAGGGATACAACAGATACCTCCCCCTTGACCTGGTGGTGCTCTAGTAGTCCAAAGATCTTCAAACTTTTTCATTCCTGTAAGTTCCCGTGACCCCACAACTGAGGCTTCGTGACCCCATTCGGGTCCCAATCCCAGGGTTGACGAACACACTGGATTTGATGAGGTTGCCTGCTGAGCGTGACATTCAGCGCGCTTTGCTCAGCTCTGACTGGAAGCAGCACTTTGGGGTTTCAGGCAGGGGTCACTGCTCTACCCACTGATGCCAGGTTTTGAAGCAAATCCTATGCACACTTATCAGATGCTAACCTCCCTTTACCTGGTGCTAAGCCAGCTTTTTGGTCTTTCCATTCCCTGGACTGTAGAAGGAAGAGAAGGGTGGAGTAGAAGAGGAAGTGAGATGGAGAGACAAATGGTTGGCAACCTTCAGTCTCGAAAGACTCTGGTATAAGCCTACAGCACCCGGTAATCCCAGGCGGTCTCCCATCCAAGTACTAACCAGGCCTGACCCTGCTTAGCTTCCGAGATCAGACCAGATCGGGCATGGAAAGACTCTGGTATAAGCCTACAGCACCCGGTATTCCCAGGCGGTCTCCCATCCAAGTACTAACCAGGCCTGACCCTGCTTAGCTTCCGAGATCAGACCAGATCGGGAGATAGTGTTCAGTATAGGGAGATGGTTGGCAACCTTCAGTCTCGAAAGACTCTGGTATAAGCATACAGCACCCGGTATTCCCAGGCAGTCTCCCATCCAAGTACTAACCAGATAGAGAGCCAAGTGAATGCTCTAACCTCCCACTCTCTTCTTCTCCTCCTCTCATCTGCACTTCCTCTTCTGTTCCAGTCCCCTCTTCCTCTTCCAACTCAGGGAGTAATCTGTGGAGGGAAGTGGGTAGTGGAGGTGGGCACCCCTGGCCACTTGCTGCCCAAGGCCACTACCTTAGTTGAATTCATGGATGGGCAAGCCCCCGTTTACTGCCTTTTCAGACTCTGATGTTACTTGACAGGATGCCGTTTTGGTGGCCAAACCCATGGAATTTGTACATGGAAATCTGAAATTTAAATTGTAATGCCTAAGTGTCTGGAGTACTAGGGTGGCAGAGTATATTTTGAGACTGGAGCTCAAATCCTTGCTCAGGCATGAGGTTCCCTAGGTGATTAGTCTCACTAAATGTCTCAGCCCAAGTTGTTAAGAAAGAACAAAAAAAGTGTATTAGATAATCCCAGCAGTTTTTGCCCTGAGCAGCTAGGAGAGAAGGGCGAGACACTAATCTGATGAATAAATAAAAACAAATTGTACAGCCTAACACAACCTGTGGCTGCTGCCACCTGGATTAGACAGGCAGGAAGGCTGACAGGTCGTTGAAAGCTGCCTGCAATTTTATTTGCAAAAGAAGGTGGCTGTCAATTGGAGTGAAGGTTTGTTTTCATGGAGGCCAAAACCACTAACAATTTGGAAACCTTCCCTCTCCAGCCCAAGATATGGGCATGCAACTGGGCCAGCTGATTTGGAAAGCAGAACATGGCAGGCATCCTGATGGAAAAGAATAAGTGGTGTTGGGGAGAGGGGAAGTGAACTCAGGGAACTCCCCACATGTCCTCTCAACCACTCTATGGACTGCTTCATTGATCTGGAATCATAATGCACAGCAAACATTTCATGGATGGACATACATGAACAATAGCCTGGCTTCCTATGTAGAGAAGGGCCTGATCAGACCTCATCCAGGTCTGTGTGGGCAGCAGACAGGATGCAACTAGGGAAGGTTCAGAGAAAGGCAATGAAGATGGTCAGGTGCTGGAAGATGTCCGGTGAGGTAAGGTTGGAGAAGCTTAACCAGGAGGAGGGGGTGGGTATATGACAGCACTCCTCAAATACGTGGTTGGCAACCTTCAGTCTCGAAAGACTCTGGTATAAGCCTACAGCACCTGGTATTCCCAGGCGGTCTCCCATCCAAGTACTAACCAGGCCTGACCCTGCTTAGCTTCCGAGATCAGACAAGATCGGGCATGGAAAGACTATGGTATAAGCCTACAGCACCCGGTATTCCCAGGCGGTCTCCCATCCAAGTACTAACCAGGCCTGACCCTGCTTAGCTTCCGAGATCAGACGAGAGCGGGCATGTGCAGGGTAACAATCTTTAGTATCTTCAGATATATGAAGGGCTGTCACATGGAAGAGGGCAAAGATGTGTTCTCTGCTTGCTGTGGATCTCGTTCCTACCTCCGAATTCTGAAATGGCGCCTCTCACCACATCACACACTTCTGGCAACAGTTCAGTTTGTATGCTTGCAGAATGGCTAGAAAATATCATTTCTCTGTGCACATCTGGAGTGCCCTTCCCACACTCACTCAGAGAAACACACACACACACACACACACACACACACACACACACACACACGTACGGGGGGGGAGTCGGGCACCTTATTCAGCAAATCCTTGTGTTGCTGGAGCAGAATTTCAATGCACGCAGGAAAATGAGCTGCAGCTTTGCGGGCTGAGAAACCCATCCACAAATAGCTTTAAACTGTAACTCCAGCACCAGCTGGGGTTTGGGGGGGTGGAGTGGTATATCCATCCTCCTTCCTTAACTGCCTTGGCTTTTCAAAGTATGCCCCTTCCCCATGCCACCCAACTCAGCTGGAAGATGTGCACTCTTGGCTCAAGGGATGCCTTAATTCTGGAAGAGCCAGGCTTCACTGCATGGAATCCATTCCAGCATTTGACAGGGTAAAATAGATACGCTTGCTTTACGTTCAAGTGAACAAGGGGTCCTTAGTTGAGGAGTGAGCTGGCCAAGTAAGCAAGCCGCATACTGGTTGGATGCCCAGCTCTGCCAAAAGTTTTTTTTTGAAATATTAATTTCAAAATATACATTTTCCCCATAAATTAAGAAAGTGTGTGGGATTTTTTTTTCCATTGAGATGTCATAAATGTCTGCATTTTTAAGGTCATGCAAGATCTGGCTCCCAAGGGATTAACAATTCAGAAGTCAGCACATGCTAGCAAAGTTCTATGGCAGCCAACTCCGTTGCAGGCAATCCTGGGTTAGTCCAACAAATCCAGGTAGCTGGATAGTTCCACTGTAAAGTATACTTTCGGTAAACACAGAGCTGGCCCATCTACAAGGACAACTGGAGCAGTTGCTTCAAGTAGCAGACTGGGAGGAGTGCCTTCCCAGCTTCACTCAACCACTTGTATCCACTGTCCCTCCTCTTCCAGTTCCTTGATTGGAAAAGGGGTGGGGCAGAAGAATGGAGGAGAAGAGTAGTGGGCTAGAGTGGCCCAGCAACTCTTCCACTCTTCCTCTTTCACTCCACCCACCTCTTCATTTTATAGTCCAGAGCAGAGGCTGTTACATCACCAGCTAAGGGTGGCAAGCGAGAAGGACTTGAGTCAGTTCTGAGTAGATACCACCAACATGGTTGGGATCAAAGCACAGGAACGTCTGCACCTATTATCCAGATATAGCTGGAAGTGGCTCCAATTCTCTCCAACTTTAGACAGACCGTGTGTCCTCCTTATAGCCTTCTAAAAGCAGTAGCCAAGAGGGCTGTCAAAAAAATGTAGGGCTCTGGTGTCCTAGATCAAACACTGATCAGTCAACCAAAACTCTCTTCCTCCCTCAAATGACTCTACCCATTCTCCCTACTGCCCTTATGCCTGGAACCACCTCCCAGAACACCTGCACGTGTATGCAATTTGTTTGACTCAAACCCCCCCCCCATCCTTCCTCAAAACCCAACTTTCCCCTGAATCCTTTAGGCACAATCCTCAAGCCCCACGCCTCACTGTAACCAAGCCCATATCACTGAGATAAATAAATTTTCTTCCCCTGTTGATCTCTGCCTCCATTACCCCTCCCAGGCTGCACTGACTTCCATGATGCAAGAAGGGTGGGAAGGAAACGAAAAGGAACACTAAATAAATTCAAAAGGCTTGGCAAGAAGAGCGGAGTTTTCACCAACCTTCTAATTAACAATAACTTTTGTTTTTCTAAGAAAGGGAGTTTTTCACATTGCTGTGAAAGAGAAGGGATTGCAGTGGGCGGGCGGGCGGGCACAGAGGCTGCAGACTGATAGAGGTTCAGTCCAGAGCTTGGTGGCGAAGCAAGAATGTTCCCTTGCAAGGAATATGGGGGTTCATCAATGTCCAGGGTCAAGCAAATGAAGTGGGCCTCAGGTGAGCATCTCCGACACTGCACAGAAAAGAATGGGGAATGTCCATGCAGTACCCCACAGCGCTATAGCAGGGAGTGCTGCCTGACACATGCGGACACACACAACTGCAAATCGCTGAAAGCTTTTACTCTGCTTGTAGCAACGCACTCTGGAAAACATCCAGAGGTTGTTTGAGTTATATAGGCATACACATGCCACCACCATCCAGGGCCTAGGAGAGGGAAGTAAAGGGGGTAATTTGTACCCGGGCCCAGAAGCCAAAGGAGGGGGCCCAGAAAGTTCCTGGGATCTTACATTTTCCAGTCTCACCCAGACTCACTGCCTGCACGGGATGCACATGACACATGGCAGAGACTACTGCCAGAAGCCACATGCACCAGGCCCAGGAATGCATACATTCCTTAACAGTGTCACACCTGGAAGGAAGCTGGCTTGCTCCAGAAAAATGGTTGGCAACCTTCAGTCTCGAAAGACTACTGTTAATAATAATAATAAGCCTACAGCACCCAGTATTCCCAGGCAGTCTCCCATCCAAGTACTAACCAGGCCTGACCCTGCTTAGCTTCCAAGATCAGATGAGATCGGGCATGGAAAGACTATGGTATAAGCCTACAGCACCCGGTATTCCCAGGCAGTCTCCCATCCAAGTACTAACCAGGCCTGACCCTGCTTAGCTTCCAAGATCAGATGAGAGAAGCTCTTTGGCTTGTGGATCTGCTTACCATGAAGGAGTGGATGGGAGCTCAGGGACGCAGCTGCAGGGCGACAGCTGCTGCAGAAGTGCTGCACACCCCCATTGCCCCCCCACTCTGTTTTACCCCCTCCCTCTTTGGGAAGGGGCCCCAAAGAAACTTTGTACCCCCCCTGATAGAATTCCTTTTGGAGGCCCCGCCATCATCCAATCTGTTATCCACTCCAACACAAATTTCACTGGCACGTAAAATGGCAACCGAGTCACAGCAAGGTGCCGCAATGCTCACAGAGGTGCGTTTGCCTGCATGGGCATTCAGGACAAGCAGCATCCATCTACTGGCACAATCCAGAGATTCAGGACAAAAAGTAGGTAAGCACGCAACTTTTTTCCCCTGGTTGTTGGCAACCTTCAGTCTCGAAAGACTCTGGTATCGCGCTCTGAATGGTGGTTCTGGAACAGCGTCTAGTGTGGCTGAAAAGGCCGATTCGGGAGTGACAATCCCTTCCACACTGGGAGCAAGTGCAGTCTGTCCCTGGTCTGTCTCCCTGGCTATGGGCCTTCCTTCTTTGCCTCTTTGCTTCGGTCTGTTGGCCAAGTGTCTCTTCAAACTGGGAAAGGCCATGCTGCACAGCCTGTCTCCAAGCGGGCCGCTCAGAGGCCAGGGTTTCCCACTTGTTGAGGTCCACTCCTAAGGCCTTCAAATTTTCCCTAGAAGTTGTCTATAGCTTCCACAGCGAGGAGGGAGGGTTCCAATAATCCCTGTTGTTACTGGGGCTGGGTCAAAGGAGGCGGCTGGGAAGCAAGGCAAACGGGAGGGTGTAAACCAGGGTGGTGAATGCAGTCCTGGCAGCTTGTGGTGGGAATGCCATAGCTTGTTGGCTATCCATGGTGACCTGCACGATTGCCGGCACTGAGATTAACCTTCTCTGAAAGGGCTTACACAGCGCTCCTATCCGTGCCAATCAAAACAACAGAAATGGGATTGGGAGCCAACATGGCCTCTGGAGATCTTGCAGGTAGCCCACAAAAAAAGAAAAAAAAAGACTGAGCAGAGTTCAAGGCCTGCAAAGGCTAGACAGCTAGCTGAAGCATCTCCAACAATCCTAGCTTCTTGTTCTGCCTCGGCCAGCCTCTTACAAACCCCTGCCAGCTCCCCTCTTGAAGACAAACCTTTTCAAGTCTCCAACCCTCTCATTCTCCAAAACTTTCGTCAAACTTTCACTTCAAGGGATTCCCTCAATGGGAAAGAAATTCAATGCCTTTACTCGCTTTTGTAACACCACCAAACATTCACCAGTCCTGCAGAGTTCAAGCAGACGACAAACCCGAAAGAATTCCCCCGTCCTCTCCAAAAGCGGTACAGGAAATTGTGGCTGATATGAGAGAGGCTGGCAGGCAGGCAGTGGCTGCACAAGCATGTCTTGGTCTACACATGAGCCGTTTGATCACTGAATGTAGAACCCATCCAGCTTGATGGACCTGGGTTGATGCTCAGGAGTCCGTTCACACCAGGGTTCTCTCTCCCACTACAAGTGTCCAACCAACATATCCAAGCTTGGAAGACTGCACTATCACCAGTCCCTGCACTTGTCGGTGATCACTGTGGTTACATTCTAGATCAGGGGTACCCAAACTCCGGCCCTGGGGCCACATCTGGCCCTCGAGGCCTCTCAATACAGCCCTCAGGAAGCCCCCAGTCTCCAATGAGCCTCTGGCCCTCCAGAGATTTGTTGCAGCCCGCACTGGCCCGACACAACTGCTCTCAGCTTGAAGGCAACTGTTTGACCTTTTTGCGTGAGCTGTGAGATTAGGGCTTCCTCCACTGCTTGCTGTTTCATGTCTGTGATGCAGTAGCGGCAGCAAAGGAAAGGCCAGCCTTGCTTTGTGCAAGGCCTTTTATAGGCCTTGAGCTATTGCAAGACCTTCATTCATTCATCTTTAATATATTCATTTATGTAAACTTTAAACCCTGCTAATTGGGTAAGAGGCACTTTTTCAAGTGGGTGCTCCTTTTTTTAGCAGGGGGAGAGTAACTGGCCCACCTCACCCCAGCACTGTCTGTTCTAGTGGCTGTCTGCTGGTGTTCTTTTTGCATCTTTTTAGATTGTGAGCCCTTTTGGGACAGGGAGCCATTTAGTTATTTGATTTTTCTCTGTAAACCGCTTTGTGAACTTTTAGTTGAAAAGCGGTATATAAATACTGTTAATAATAATAATAATAAACTTATGTAAATTTATTCAAATTTTAAATGTAAATTAATTCTTTCTTTCCCCGGCCCCCGACGCAATGTCAGAGAGATGATGTGGCCCTCCTGCCAAAATCTTTGGACACCCCTGTTCTAGATGCATGGAGGTGGCACAGAAAAATCGCAAGCCGAGCCCTTTGCACACTTTGCCCCTCCAAATTCTTTATTTTTTAAAGCTACTTTTAAGCGTGAAGCACTAGGTTCAGCCTGATAAAAGCAGAAGGTCTCTTGCATTGATCTTCAGCCCCAGGACCCCCCACCAGCACTCCAAGTGTGCAGGACCTTGCCCTTCAACCTAAGAGGTCATTGCGCCAACAACAAAGCACTGCTTGATTTCTTCTCGTTTGGATTGTTTGCCAAGGAGGGAGGAAACAGAGAAGGGAAGAAGGGTGACCTGATGAAGGAAAACAATGGCAACCCCTGCACTTGCCCGGATGGCGCACTGGGCAGAGACAGTAGCACTGAGAGTTTCCAGAGTCAGCCCAGTCAGTGAGCTCTTGGACGGCTTGAGCGCTGAACCAGTGCCTGACCCGGGCACTCCCTGGCACCAGCCAAGATTCCTTCTATATAACTACTGGTACCCTGCCCTCCTTTACATCTAGCCTCCCTGCAAACAGAAGGGGGGAAAGCAGGCATGCACGGCAAACAGTTTGATGTGGGTCTCAGCCAGCAGCCAAACATTCTGTGGTGGTGGTGGGGTCTAAGAGGGTGGAGAATCCTTGCAAAACAGCTAGACTATATAGACAGATTGCCAGAAATATCGAAAGTTATTGAAATTGCCTTTCTTTTTCTGCAGCAACAGACCACTCTCATATAGGGTAGGGTAGGATATTGTAGGGTAGGATACTGTCTGCACGCTTTTCCTTATATATCTACTCTATCTCTAGAGGCTGGGTAAGTATCCCTCCAAAAATGAGCTGAACTTTTCACATGCTCAGAGCGATTGCCTCTCTTCTCGTCAATTAATATCCCCGGGGCTCATTTTCATTTACGGGCAGGGATCATTATTTTCAAATTCACTGTTATTTTTCTTTCAAAAATCTAAAGGGTGGGACAAAATTCACAACTGCAAAATGCACTTTTGCCCCTTCTCTATCTCCTCTTCTGCCCAATCTTCCCCCCCCCCCGGGGCTACCACTGTTCCCATTTGGCCAAATCATTACACTCAATTTCACACACACCCCCATCTATCAAACAAGAACGATCTCAATAGCACAAAAAAAGGAAGCAGATATATCGATTGCTACCTTTATGCTCTATTTTTTTCTTGCAGGACACAGATTGCTTTAGCCTGGTAAAGTAAAAGTGCAATCTAAAAGCCAGCAGCCTTGCAGATATGCCCCCTCGTGGGCCTTGCCTCACCTTAATTAGGAACTGCTTCCGAATGGCCAGGTCAGCTCACAACTGTTGGCTGCAGGGACCATTTTGGCTGGAAAGAGATGGCAGTTTCCTGGCCAGCAAGAAAAGATGTGCCATCTGGATGTAGCATGATGCCTTCTAGAATCTTTGGGTCACTGGGCCAATATCCCTACATGGGGGGTAGAGGCAGGAGGAAGTGGAAGACTGCAAGTTCTTGACCACTCTCCTCTTCAAAGTGGAGCTGGGAAAGGGTGCGTTGCCTCTGCTCTTTCCATCCAACGTACACTGGGAACTGTCCAACAAAAAGTGCACTGGAGATCAGTGCTGAATCCTGAGGACACTGGAAATGAAGGAGGAGGGCCAGCTGTTTTTGCTCCTCTTGTCTAATTATATTGAAGCAAACTGTGCCTCCTACAACAGGACCTGGATTGACTCGATTGTGGTTAATGGAAGTACGTCTGACTCATAAGCAAGCTGACGTTTGATTCACATAAGCCTTTTCCACATCCACTTCTCCAGACTCATAAGGAGACAGAGATACAAGATATCATTGATGGCCAGGTGAGTGAAGGACCCTGACTTTCCAAAGGACTAAAGAAGAAACCCAACTCTTACATCATGCTGGGACCATATGAACAGACAATACTCTCTTCTACTCCCTCTGACTTCAGGATTTGGGGCATGGGTCTTTCACAGACTTACCTGGAGATGCCCGGGAATGAACTTGGGACTTCTTCATACAAAGGAAGTACTGTACTTGACCTTTGAGTGATGACCCTGTAACCCAAAAGGATGTCCCTTGTCACTTCTGAGTGGGTCCCAGTCCAGCATGTGGTAAGAGCCCAGTGAGCAAGAGAGGTGGACAATTGAGTGACTACAGTGTGTCTTTTTCTGCCGAGCCGTGGCCAACCAGTTTCTCTTGCTACTGTGCTGTCCCACTCCTTCCTTCCTTCCTTCCTTCCTTCCTTCCTTCCTTCTTTCCAGGTCAGTTTGAAGGAGAAGAGAGGACGCAAGTGTTACAAAAAATAAAATGCACCCAGTGCTGAAAGGCGGAGAGGAAGATGAAATGAGGAAGAGCAAGGAGAAGCACAGGGACTACAATGGCAGGGGAAAGAAGGTGAGTCCAAGGGGTCTCACTGAAGACTGGGGGTGGGTTTCAAAGCCAGGATTTACCTTTTCTAGGACCTCTGGCTACTCTTCAAATTGTTCAACCTCAAAACAAAATGATACTGCTGTGACCCATCTGAGGTTGGATCCAGTGCCAACCCATCTGTTGAAGAATTCAGATCTACGAGCATTCAGAACAGAAAGAACAAAATCATCGCTCATGGACACTGAGCCCATCGTTTACTGCAGAGACTGGCAGTGAGCTCTTGGCAACACCTCTGGCTTTCATGAAGCCAAGGGAACACCAGAGAGCCAAATTTCCATTAAAAGATGCATGAGACTACATTAATTAAGCTGGCTGTGGATATGTTTATTGCTCTTTGAACTGCATACTAGTCTTGTTTGTGCATTTCTATTTCTCCAGTTGCTCTGCTCCAAAGGCTCTAGCTAACTGTACTCAATGCTTTCTGTTTTTGGATTGAATAAGCCCAAATTTAAGCCTCTTTTATAACCCCATTCACTTTCTCTTCTCCCTCTCCAGCATAAACCAAGGAAGATGAAAATGCCACAGTGCTGAACATTTTATCTCGTAAATATACGTATTTTTTTTCTGTTTAACATTCAAAGGCAACAAGAAAGCAGTATCTTTAGGAGGGCCAACCAAAATGTCACCAAGTCTAGAGATCAGATCACTGGGGAAAAACCTGATACAAACATCGGGCTGCGGGGGAGAGCGGGGAAGATGTTTGCAGGGCCGGCTCATCTATGAAGTCAGCTGAGACTGCCGCCTCAGGTGCTGGGAAGTCTTGGGCCAGTCCTGGATGTTCACAGGAACTCTGGCCTGCAGAATGTCATAATCTTAAACGTGAAATGGCGGAGATGTTTTGCAAGCATAATTCATTTAGATTTACACAGCATTGTCTTAGTAAAGATCACTTTGGCTAGATCATGCCTTTGATTTGCAGCTATTAAAGTTTGTGTGTATGAGAGTGAGTGAGTGAGTGAGTGAGTGAGTGAGTGAGTGAGTGTGTGTGTGTGTGTGTGTGTGTGTGTGTGTGTGTGTGTGTGTGAGAGAGAGAGAGAGAGAGAGAGAGAGAGAGAGAGAGCCCTGAGTTATGAGCTAGGAAAGGAAGCACATTTCCCTGAATGCTACTGTCTAAGGCTGCAGCATATGGCCTGGACATCACCCTTAGGGCAGGGGAGCGACCCTCAAGGAGGTCAAATCTTCCCGAGTCACTCTCCTGTTTTCTCTCTCTTTTGGCTGAGTCATGCTAAGTAAATATTTTCTCTCTTAACAAAGCAGCAGCATATTTTGGAATCCTTCCGTCAAAGGATGATGAATCAGCGACAGACGTCGAAGCCTGGAGGCCCAAATCATTTCTGCTGTTTTGATTCCTGCTTCTGTTTATATTTCCCAGGTCTTGGCCGCTCATGCAACAGATGTGGGCCAAAATATCGCCAGAGTCCAGCGCAAGTCACTTCAGGGTGTATCCTCCTGGGGCAGAGCTTTGAAGGGGATCAGAGATGCCACCTTAGAGCTGAATTACACATTTAGAGCAGCGGTAGGGGCTGGTGTGTTCGTGTAAGGGTTGCAAGGTCGGAGGTACTCCAAATCTGAGCTCCAAGAAGCGGAGGCCTGATGACGTCATGAGGCAAGACCAGGGTGATGTCACAATTGTGCACGACTGAATGGCCAAGCCATCTAGGATTGAGCCTTTACACATAAGGGCAGAGAAAAGAAGGGAGTATATTGTACGTATATGTACAATATACAGCTGAGGATAGTGCCTCAAAAGGCCTCTGAGAGGCACTCAGTTTCTCAGCAAACTGGGCCTCTCGGAGGCATCTGGGAGGCCTTCCGAGGAGCGAGGAGGTTGCATGCGGCTTCCCCACACCTCAGAACACCTCCAGACACAACCAAAGGCACTTCCGGTCACGTTCAGAGGTCCTCTGTGGGCCCTCTAGATGTGTGTTTGGAACCTGCGTTGGGTCAAATCTGTGGGTTCTGAACCCAAGGATAAGGAGGACTGTATTTTCTTTTTCACTGTAGTTTCTTTTTCAGACTGGGATACTTTCGGAAGCTGCAATGTAAAAAGTAAGTACATTGGCTATAGCGCTATTTTTGAAATAGTGTTCCTACCAATGACACTGCTACAAAACTCCAGCCATCACTCCAGATGCTTCCCTGCTCCTCCTCCCCTCCTGAGCAATGCAGCAGTGCGCCGGCAGAGCACACTAAATATGGGAGGGAGACGGGAAGCAGTGAGAGCGGTCCCCCAAAAGAGAAGTCTTGGGTCTTCTAAATACTTGGGCTGAACACCGGAGATCTGACTGGAGACCCCAAATGGGCCTTCAAACATCTGAGGGCCCATCCAACTTTACAGCACTGATGCAGCTGTAATACTGCAGCTGTAAGTATTCCTGTACCTAGAGGAGGCCTCAGTGACTGCCCCCTCCACCGCAGGATGCAGCACATGCCCTATTGCAGGGGTGCCCAAACCCTGGCCCTGGGGCCACTTGTGGCCCTCGAGGCCTCTCAATGCAGCCCTCAGGGAGTCTCCAATGAGCCTCTGGCCCTCTGGAGATTTGTTGGAGCCCACACTGGCCCGACGCAACTGCTCTCAGAGTGAGGGCGACTGTTTGACCTCTCGCGTGAGCTGTGGGATGAGGGCTCCCTCCATGTTTGCTTTTTCATGTCTGTGATGCAGTGGCAGCCGCAAAGAAAAGGCCAGCCTTGCTTTGTGCAAGGCCTTGTATAGGCCTTGATCTATTGCAAGACCTTCATTCATTCATATAAGTTCATCTTTAATATAGTCACTTATGTAAACATATGTAAATTTATTCAAAATTTAAATGTAAATTAATGCTTTTTTCCCCCAGCCCCCAACATAGTGTCAGAGAGCTGATGTGGCCCTCCTGCCAAAAACTTTGGACACCCCTGCCCTATTGGGATGGCTGTAGCAACATTGGACAGTTGGATAGGATTGGGCCCAGAGCTCCAGGCTCAAGACGTGAACATTTGTTGACCTTCGTTCGTGCGCATGGTTAACTCTTCCCCGCCTCTTCTCCTTTCCGAGTTCCTCCTCACCATCAATGCCACCCTTTCACAGTTGGATCAGTGACAAGCAGCAGTTATCCTACTTTTCCAAGTCGTTGAAAGTTAATTACAACCACTTTATGAAAAGCCGCTCAAACGACACCGTCAAACTACTTTCATCAGCAATTAACTGCCATAATTTAACTAACAATAGCAATTACTTGAGGACTGAACTTATTTTTTTCCTTTGAAGATCGGCTCATACCAAACAATTTGCAGATGTTACTTGAGCAAAAGTCTACAGCCCCTAAGCTCCAGTAAACTACTAGTTAAATTATTTTTTTAAAAAAACATGTTTTCATTTTCAACCCGGCTGGGAAACGGAAGCAGTTATAAAAAAAAAAAAGTTGTCAAAACTCCTTAACTACTTTCAAAATACCAACAACAATCATTCCAATTAAGCCTTGCTAAAATGTAGTATGCTAATTTCCAGGTTGTTGTTTGTTGCTGTGGTTAGACTATTATTAAAGTAGTCGGGCTCCTTTGTGGGTCCTGGAGGAGAAAATTGTGGGATCCATTGTGGGTCCAGCTGGGGAGGGTTGGTTGAGTCAGAGAGAAGAGTGGCAGGTCAAGAAAGGGTTAAACAAACCTCCACCTCACTTATAATTACCCCCCTTCCAAGGCCTTTGTTAAACTGTTGTACACCACCACTTAGGCCAGATCCTAATCCCCCCTCCCGAGAAGCCGGCCTTACACCAGCCACCAATTTCGGTGGCACAGATCTGAGATGGGGCATCTGCCGCATGACATGGAGTCAAGGGAATTGACTCCCCTTACTCTGAGTTGCACCACAGCCAGCCACAACCCTGTGCTGGGTATAGCGCAGGCCAGCCAGCCTGTCTGTCCCCGCGCAGGTTAGGATTGGGCTGCCCACCACCCAAAACGTTCTACTGGAAAGCTTACAAGTCATTTAGTAATTCAGCACAAGTCATTCAGCTTCCAGGGAAAAAGGTCCTACCTAGTCTGGACTTGTTTTTCAGGATACGAGGCTGAGGGATTGGATATCATGGTGCAGCGGCCTCCTGTAAGGTGTTGGATGGGAAGGTGTTGGATGTACACCTGTAAGGTGTTGGATGTAAGGGCAGGAGGTCTGGTCTAGAGGGTAGAGCCTCCATTTGCCTGAAGATAACATCCACAAGGTCGCCAGTTCGAGGCCACCGGCACCGTGCGACCTTGGAGCAGCTGACAAGCTGAAGCTGAGCTGTTCCATCTGCTCGGAGCGTGGGAGGATGGAGGCCAGGATGTGAAACCAGATCAGAAAGAAACATCTGAATGTTGTGGCTCTTGAAAGATAGAACCTTCTTTCAATTGTAAAAATCCCTACGGGGATTTAAATAGCCCGCCTGTGTAAACCGCCTTGAATAAAGTCTTGAATAAAGACCAAGATAGGCGGTATATAAATACCTGTAATATTATTATTATTATTATTGGATGGTCTCAAGTTCAGGACCCTGGTAACAGTTTGCTTCCTGCACTTCCAAGGCACCTCCCAAGCTGAGGGAGCCCCCCCCCCCGTAATGGTCAGAACCAGGATTCCACCTCTTCTGCCCAGGTGACCTGAGGAGACAATAGGGGTCTGGGAAGTGCTATATAACAGTTGTTCTGGGTTCAGGTTCCTCATTCTCAGCAACCAATCCAAACAGCCAAGCAGATTGCCTCACCGAGCCTTTGACTCCCATGGTATTTGAACCCTGTCCAGCGTCAACCCTGCTTCTGCTTCTAGTTCTGCAGATGGTCCACCAGATCTGGGCGTCACAAGGAGGAGGTCTGGTGATATCACAAGACTGCCAAGCCCTTGAACAAAGGGAAAACAGAAATCTGGCACCAGGGCAGAGTCCAGCAGCCCCCAAAATGGCCTGAAATTAACCTTTGCCGCCCTATTGAGGGGAGGGGAACCCCTGGAGAAACGGGTTACTTTTTGCAAACTGAAACTGGCAAACCCCTGTCAGAACAAGGTGATGTTCCAGCTTTCCATGCAAATGCTTTATTGCCAGGGAAGTGCCAAAAAGGAAAGCCACACCTCTCCCCCATTTCTTGCACCTTGAACAGGTTTTCCAAACTGCAGGACATAGGAGTAGAGATCGGCCCATCTCGTGGCTTCTTGGCTACCTGCAACAGTGCTGGAAGCAAAGGAAGGGCAAGTGGAAGGCACAGGTATCAGATGAGACAAGCTGGAACACAGGCTCATTAAGAGATGAGCGCTTGCGCCATGTGAAAAATCTGCTCCGCGTATGAACAGTCTGAAGTACGAAGCTGTGAGTAAACATGTTTGATGCAAACATTCCAACAGAACGGTCTTGCCTGCGATCTGCTCCTGATGTGCCGCCCACCCTCAAACCACCCGGCAGCACACATTTTCACAGGGGCAGTGTTCATGTTTTTGCCACGCTGCGCAAGACGCCCACAATCCAGGACTGTGCAGGACCACCTGAGAACTGGCTCCAACAACCTGTCTAGCACGCACAGCCTTTGAGGGGTATCAAGATGTGAGACTGTAGGGAACGCAGCTCGTGTGTGTGCCCTTGCGCTCATTTTAAAAAAAATGTGCACAGTTGTGACTTCTAAATTTGAAAAATATGCTTTCTAGATCACAGGGAGACACACATGCAGAGACTGATATTTCAAAACATCCTTGGCAGGGCATGTCACCGGACCTCATGGGAAAGGCATTTGGCTTGCCCATTCTCAAGTTATTAATCCCTTGTTTGCTTAATGCATAACAGGCGCACCTCTTTTTCCCTCTGTCTCTGCACTCTGGGCTCAGCCAGGCAACCTGAAACACTCTGCAACTACTCCTCTCTGACACCACCACCCTCCTTTTCCACACTCAGACTGGAAACCAAGATGAACCACAAGTGGAACTAGCCACATTAATCAGATGTGGCCCATGGAATCTGGGCTCAGAGCCCAGAATGGAGGTTTAAATATTATTTTTAATGGGTGGGAATGGAAGTTCGGAATAAGAACAGCCCACCTGGGAGTCCATTGGCTTCCCCTCCCCCTTAAGCTACACTCCTACCTCTTGGAGCAGATTTTATAAATGCTAAGCACTGATTTCATTGCATTGCTAAGTAGGGATAAGCAGCCAGTTTCTTTTTCAACCTGGCCTTTGCTGGGATCTCCTCATTGCAAATACATTTTGAGAAGCGTAAAGGAACAGTCACTGTATGCAGTCCAAGAAAGCCTGTCTTCCTGCCTAAGGCAGGGGTTGGACTAGATGACCTATTAGGTTCCTTCCAGTTCAATGATTCTATGAAAGAACCATTAATTTCACCCCAGAACCGTGTCTTTTTTAGTGGCTATTGCTGGAATTTTTTTCTGTCTCTTTAAGATTGTGAGCTCCCTGGGGACAAGGAACCATTTAGCTATTGTGGACATTTTTGTGGCTGAAAAGTGGCCTGTAAATATTCTTAATTAGGCATCCCCCCTCCTGAAGTGTTGCCTTGTCAATCAGGACCGACTGAGACCATTTCCTGAAGAGGAGGATTGGTGGTGTGGGGGCAACTGCTGCCTGTGTATGCCTCAGTTTCCTATTCTTGCTCTCCTTGGATTCAAAAAAAAGGAGAGGGACACAGGAAGTGGAAGGTGGGGAGTCCTCTATACTTCCTCTTTTGCTCTGTACTCCTCCTCCCTTTCTAATCCATGGAGGTCAGCAAGTGTGGTACTGGTGATGGAGATGGGGAAGTGGGTGACAGCTCTTTGCATCTACTACCACACCACCGGGCACACTAGCCAGAATGGGGTGGGCACTTTGCACCCTGTCTCAGGCACCAGTACCTTGTCGGCCAGGGAGCCAGCCTACCTACAATGAAGCCCCATTCGTCGGGCACCTGATACTTTGGCGCTCTTGATAGTTTGCAATCAAAATCATGGCAGAAGTGCCCTTGGCTTGGGAGCAAACTCCTGACCTTGCCAGCTCCTGCACGGGTGCAGGCAAGCTACAGAAGCCACTCAGGAACAACCTGAGCAGCTTGGAGAAATGTAAGTAGTGACCCTGTCCTTCTAGTCACAGGGACACTTGATCTGGGGGATCACTGAGATCAGAAGAAAGAGAAAAGGCAAAGACAATATGCATGTGTGCGTGCGCGTGTGCGTGTGCGTGTGCGTGTGCGTGTGTCTGTCTCCCAGTATTCTGGTATATCCGATAATCTGGCCTCACCCAGGTCCCAAAAGTTCTGGACTATTGGAAGTCGAATTTAGCTTCCAAGTCGTATTGGAAGTCGTATTTAGCTATGGAAAATAAGCACCTAAGCATTAAACATATGGTTAATGAAACATGTGGCTTACATAACGCCTGCGTCTGTCCTTAGAAGATACCAGCAGTAGGTTGTGAGGCCTGTCCGAAAAGGACTTCCCATTTGCCATTCCAAAACTTGAAAGAGGAAGATGGCAAGATTTGTTTACAGTAAGGGTTTTTCCATACGCTCTGCGGTGACATGCATTACTGAGGACAGTAGGAGGGGAGGGTATAGTACACCAATGTGTATTCAAAAATATGTGTATGTGTATTCAAAAATACACATTTCCCCTCCAAGCCCAGCCTGCTTTCCACAGTCTGGCAGTATTGCTGTGTATGTTTGTAATGTTGCAAAACTCCTCCCAGCTGGAAGACTCAAATTTTTCATGATTTCGAAGTGCATAATGTTTCCCAAGACAAACAGGTTTGTACAAGTCCACTGGGCAAGTAAATTCCAGAATCAGGGATACAAATCCTGAACTGACAACCTTGCGCACATGGTAAGAAAACAGTGACTCTTCAATGAGCATAGTTAGATTAGGGTTTTTGCCAGATAAATTCCAACTCCATCATCACCCTTTCAAAAACACACACTCAGGCACACACACACACACACTAATAGACCTCTTCCTCTGCCCCTCCCACAATGGAAAATGCGTTCATGGTTGATTAATAAAAGATGACAACCAGGATTACAGCAGAACAGTAAGTGATACCAGTCTACAGAGACCCAGGGAGATTCCAGATGGTCACCTATCCCAGTGGATCAGAATTAAGTCCTACAAGATCATCCCAGATGTTCTGAAACCATGATTGTCACAGTCACCCTCTTTCTTCCTGGGCAGCAAGAGCAGAAAGTTCAGTTTCTCATTAATTTTCACATCTATCCTCTGCCTGTATCTCTCTTGGGAAACACACTGCCTTTTCGGAACCAACATAGAAGCCAGGTCTTGTCTAGACTCTGGTAGTGATCCACTGCTCAACAGTCTCTCTCTCTCTCTCTCTCTCTCTCTCTCTCTCTCCGAAACAGATTAATTTCTAGGGACCAGTGCTCAATAACATTGTTTTAAAAATGCACCATGGCAGAGTCAAGCTTGGGAAGACTGCCTTTGCCCCATCTCAACTAGAGTGACAGCTGACTAAAGCAGATCTGACTACAGTAATCCACACCTTAGCTCCACAATGTCTACACTAATATAACACACTCTACATGGGACTGTCCCTCTTGACAGTTCAGAAGCTTTAGCAGGTACAGGAAAAGCAAGTACAGAATGCTACAGCCAGGATGCTGTGACACCAGAGCAGGCTAGTTGGGGAATATAACAACATCGCTCTACAATGATTGCTTTAAGAGAGCTAGGATGGTTCAGGAGTTAGACCTGGAAGATCCAGGTTCAAATCCTTGCCCAGCCAGGAAGCTTCTGGGGTGACCTTGGTCCAGTCAACTCATTCTCAGCCTCACAGGGCTGTTGTGAGGACAAAAGGAGTGGAGGAACTATGTACACCACCCTGAGCTTCTTGGAGGAAGGGTGAAAAAATGGAGGATGTGAAAAAATAAAAATAAACATAGGGCCCAATCCTATCCAATTTTCCAGTGCCGGTGTAGTCCTGCCAACGGGGTGTGCGTTGCATCCTGTGGTGGGAAGGCAGTCACAGAGGCCTCCTCAAGGTATGGGAACATTTGTTCCCTTACCTCTGGGCTGCATTGCAGCTACACTGGTGCTGGAAAGTTGGATAAGATTGGGCCCATTGTCTGCACTGGCTTCCAGCCTCAATTCAAGGGATTGGTTATTAACCCATAAAATCTTAAATGGCTTGGGACTTGAAAAACTGAAGGCCCACCTTCACCCACTGAGGCCTGCTTGCACACTGCATTCATCATCTGAGGCCCTGCTCCGCATTCTACCACCTACGGTGACTGGTGAGAACACGACAGGGTCTTTTCAATGGCCATACCCAGATGGTGGAATTTCCTGCCCAGGGAGACCTGACTAGCTGCACCACTACCAGCTTTTCTGCTGTTTAATTTGACCTTTTGCCATGTGACATCCTCTCATTTTATATCTGCTCTCAACGTACGTTGACAGCCGCTCTCTGTTTTAGTCAGTAGGGATTTTATATTGGGGCGGTATTGTTTTCAGATCATTTTATTATTGTGTAAGGTACCCAAATGATTAAGGGCCTAGAGCCCCTGCTCGCAAAGAAAGGCTACACTGCTCTGTACCTTTAAGCTTGGGAAAAGGTGATAAAGGGAGCACACACAGCTTCCAAAACGATGCATGGTGTGGCAAGGGAGAAGTTTTTCTCCTTCTCTTGAAATACTTGAATCAGGGGCCATCCAACGAAAGAGACCAGTGGGAGATTTAAGATGGACAAAAGGAGAAACTTATTTACACAGCACACCGCTTCTCTGCAAAATTTGTTGTCATCAGATTTGGTGATGGCCGCAAGCTTTAGAAAGCTATTGAATGAACTCGGAGGACAGACCTATCAATGAGAACTAGTCACCAGGGCTATGTGCCACCTCCAAATCCTGTGACAGTACACATACCTCTGAATACCAGTCGTAGGGGAACCACGGAGGGGGAAAAGTTATGCTTCTTTTCCAGCTTCTCAGAGGCAGCAGAGCTTTTTCATACACTGCTTTTAACATTACGCCCCTCGAACAGAACAGAAAGGCAGCTAACAAACATTTTAAGCAAATGAATTTTAAAAAAGCAGAAGACAAGGCACCACTGAACTAAAGACCAGCCACTGTCTATCCCAGCGGGTGCAATCATTGCCATAGATTCGCTTCAACACCACTTCAGACACTCTGCTGGGGCAACAAATGTGTCCTGGTGAGCAGCTGGGAAAGGGAGGCTGAGAGGACCTGGAGGTCTTTAATGGAGAACTAAGTGGTGGCTTTGTGTTCAAGGGCTTGTAAAGTCTGGGGGTAGGGAGCTGCTGCATGTATTACGGAATGAATGGCCACAGCACAACACCCTTGGCTACATCCATGCTTGCAGTGGTTTCTTTGATTACAACATTTTTATTAAGCAAGGATTAAGAGCCTCTAAGCGTTATAAGTAGGCGGACTTGGGGGTGGGTGGGGAAAAACTCCCCAGCCATTCTTTGAACTGACATTTGTTTATCAAGTTAAGGTCCAGATTTCAACCCTGATCCTTGTGCTGGCGTGTATGAAGCAAGAGGCAAGTGAGATAAGAATGTAAGAGCCCCGCTGGATCAGGCCAGAGGCCCATCTAGTCCAGCTTCCTGTATCTCAGAGTGGCCCACCAAATACCCCAGGGAGCACACCAGATAACAAGAGGCCTGCAAGGCCTCCTGGGAATTGTAGTTAAGAACATAAGGACAGCCCCACTGGATCAGGCCATAGGCCCATCTAGTCCAGCTTCCTGTATCTCACAGCGGCCCACCAAATGCCCCAGGGAGCACACCAGATAACAAGAGACCTCATCCTGGTGCCCTCCCTTTAATCTGGCATTCTGACATAGCCCATTTCTAAAATCAGAAGGTTGCACATACACATCATGGTTAGTAACCATGTAATGGATTTTTCCTCCAGAAATTTGTCCAATCCCCTCTTAAAGGCACCCAGGCAAGATGCCATCACTACTTCCTGTGGCAAAGAGTTCCGCAAACTAATTACACGCTGGGTAAAGAAATATCTTCTGTCTGTCACTCAGCTTTCGTAGACGTCCCCTGGGTCTGGTGTTATGTGAGAGGGAAAAGAGCATCTATCCACTCTGTCCATCCCCTACATGATTCTGTATGTCTCAATCATGTCCTTCCTCAGACGCCTCTTTGCTAGGTTGGAGAGGCCCAAATGCTGTAGCCTTTCCGCATAAGGTGCCCCAGCCCAGTAATCATCTTGATCTACTGCAGAGAGTGAAGTAGATGTGTCGAAGTGAAGGAGGTCTGGGTGTGGATGGGAGAATGCCAGAGAGCTCCATGGATGCTTCCTGGAGCCCTACAGAGGAAAAGCAGGATGTAAACAAACATTTTCTTTCCCTGCAACACTCATGAGGATGACATTCATCGGGTTTAGAGGTTATAGAAAAACAAGATGCAAACAATCCTGAACTGTATCAAAATTAAGAAATATGAGAAAATTAAGGAATACGAAAGTGTTGGCACTCTGCTGCCTTGATTTCTTGATCCTTTAAGAGTTTGGAGGGAGTAATTATTTAGTCCTCGTTGTTTCAGGAGAAAACCACTAATGCTTAAAACATACTTCTAATGATACTGCTGCAAGTTTGTAGCTCTCTACTATCCACTACAGCTAGGGTTCCCAACCCGTGGTCCGCGGACCACTGGTGGTCCGCAGCACCCTCCCAGGTGGTCCGCGACCTCTCTGGTGAAAAAAGAAAAAAAAATTCCCTTCCGGGAAGAAAAAAAGCCTCTGTAGCGCCAGCAGCCAATCAGAGCATAGCCTTTCTCCGTCTCCTGCCCCCCCCACCTCCCTTCCCTCCTTGTCTGTGAGTGCCCAGACAAGCAAAAAAGTGAAGCGCAGGCACCTTGTAAGGTGCGCGCATTTGTGCAGCCTCCTGGCTCAGCTGCAAGCAGAGGAGTGGTGCCCTGCCGCAGCTGCCTCCAGCCTGCTGCCTCCATTCCTTGACCCTGTGCTTTGAGGTGAACCCTCGCAGCCTGGTTTTTCAGGAGTCAAATCAGGACTGCAGCCAGCCTGGGAAGTCTCTTGGGGGGGGCGCCGCTGCCACCACCAGAGGAGGTGGGGGGGCCTGAGGAGGGGAGGAATGGGAGTAAGGAGGAGGAGGAGGAGAAGGAACAGGCTCCCAAAGGCATCGCTGGCTGGCTGGGGGGGGGTTTCCCTGGGAGTGGGTTTCTCTGGATGTGATTTCCCAGGGAGTCCGGACTCCAGCTGGCTGGGAACACAGAGGAAGGGAGTTGGAGGCAGTGTGGCAGCAGGAGAGGGGAGAAACAGTACGCTCAACCCCCAGCCCTGGTACCCCCTCCCCAGTTGGCAGGATTGGGCCCCCTGGGTGTGCTCTTCTAACACCCAGGGGTGGAGCAAGGGATCCAGGCAACCAGGTTTTGGCACCCCTTCTGGAGAGGGAAACAGGCAGCACATCTGCTGTCCTACTGCAAGCTGCCCACCTGGGGAGAAGCAATCCCAGAAGTTGCAGAGCAGGCACCACCGTAGCCAAGTACAGCAGGTGCAACCCCTGACTCTTCCTCCTCAGAGAGTAGCAGCAGCTTTGTCCATAGGGAGCCTTCCCCCACCCCACACTTGGCCAGTTCCCTGTCTCCTCAGATTGCAATCCTATGCATGCTTACCTTGGAGTAAGCCCCACTGACTATAATGGGACTTCCTTCTGAGTAGACATGCCTAGAATGGGGCTGTTAGTCACACTGTGGCTGTGATGAACTTCTCCAGAAATTTCTCCAATCCCCTTTTAAAGGCATCTAGTCTAGACACCAACATCACATCCTGGGGCAAGGAGTTCCACAGACTAATGGCAGAGTAGGCAGCTGCAGCCTACTTTGTGGCTGCAGCTACCTATAGGCTTGCTCATACTCCCTTAGCTCCAACCAAAGTAGTCCACAGCTAGAGCATGACACCAATTAGAACAGGAAGTGAACAAAGGCTTCCCCCCCCCTAAAGATCTTGCAGTGCACACCAAAAGGACTTTTCTTTCTGAGACATGCAGCAGCCATTCTGAGATGTCTCTCTGAGCTGGTGCTCCCTTCACACGTCTCTTCTCCTTCAGGACGCACCTGCCTAAATTGTGTTGAACACTTTCCTAAGGACTCTGGACTCACAAGTGGGGGAGCAGGGCCAGGGCTGGGTAACAAAAGGAACTGTGGAGGGATGTGTGTGCTTTTTGTTGGCTCATTTAACTCCCTTGCATGTTGGCAACCTTCACTCCCGAAAGACTCTGGTATCGCGCTCTGAATTGTGGTTCTGGCACAGCGTCTCGTGTGGCTGAAAAGGCCGATTCGAGAGTGACAATCCCTTCCACACCGGGAGCAAGTGAAGTCTGTCCCTGGTCCGTCTCCCTGGCTATGAGCTTTCCTTCTTTGCCTCTTTGCCTCAGACTGTTGGCCAAGTGTCTCTTCAAACTGGGAAAGGCCATGCTGCACAGCCTGCCTCCAAGCGGGCCGCTCAGAGGCCAGGGTTTCCCACCTGTTGAGGTCCACTCCTAAGGCCTTCAGATCCCTCTTGCAGATGTCCTTGTATCGCAGCTGTGGTCTACCTGTAGGGCGCTTTCCTTGCACGAGTTCTCCATAGAGTAGATCCTTTGGGATCCGCCCATCATCCATTCTCACGACATGACTGAGCCAACGCAGACTCGGTTCCTTGCATGACTTGTCTATAATCCCCTTGTGCTTACCCTCTCCCTTTTTGAGGTGTTTTTCCACACTTAAAAGAGGGAAGGGCTGTGTGTAATGTGGTCTGGTGTGGGGGAAAAGAGACTGGATTGAATTGGGTGGGTGTGAAAACCTCTGAGTTGGGGGAAAAATTATTTTGTGTTCCATGTATTCCATGTAAACCCAAGACTTTCGCAGCTAGTGAAGCAAATGCAAGCACAACCCTCACATTAATTATTAAATAATCTTCTTATGTATTGCAAATTTAATTGTATTTTTTGTGTGTGAGGGTGGGGGGGGTGCTGCATGTGGTCCCCCCCACCTCAAAATTTTGCCTTAGTGGTCCCTGAGCTCCTAAAGGTTGGGAACCACTGAACTACAGTCAGAGTGCAATGCTCTTCACTTCTGCCATGCTCTTCACATGCAGCTGGCTACACTGCACTCTGTTGTTACTCTGCACACTCTTGCTCCAACTCCAGCTCATTCCAGCACCAAGCACTTCTTTCCTCTGTGAAAAGACTCTACATCAATGCCGATTCCTATGCGCTCGGAGCCCAGTGCCAGCTATGGAATGTCTCTGCCTTCACCCAACCGACGCAGTGCGCAAAGATTGAAAATCAGCTTTGGACACGGATAAATCACTCCATGTGGGGGCAAAGAACACACACACACACACACACACACACACACACACACAATGATGGACAAATATCTGAAGGCAAAGGGAACAGTCACACAGAGCAAGCTGTGGGAATAGATTCACAGGGTGTATGCTTCAGGCCGCATGCTCAGAGGGTGCATGGCTCATAGTGCACACGTTATCCCAATCTCCAGGCTAAAGGACTGCAGGGAGAAGTGCATTGCCTCTGCTGCCCAAGAGTCTGCAGTGCTACACCAATCAGGGCTGACTGGACCAATGGTCTGACTTTGTCCTTAGTTTGGAGAAGACCCATTGGTTTAATAGTAGATGATATTCTTTGCATGCAGAAGGTCCTTGGAATGTTCAGTTACAAGGATGTGGAGTTGCTGAGAAAGAGCTCTGCTAAAGCATGGTTGGCAACCTTCAGTCTCGAAAGACTACGGTATAAGCCTACAGCACCCGGTATTCCCAGGTGGTACTAACCAGGCCTGACCCTGCTTAGCTTCGGAGATCAGACAGGATCGGGAGATAGTGTTCAGTATAGGGAGATGGTTGGCAACCTTCAGTCTCGAAAGACTATGGTATAAGCCTACAGCACCTGGTATTCCCACGCGGTCTCCCATCCAAGTACTAACCAGGCCTGACCCTACTTAGCTTCCAAGATCATACGAGATCGGGCATGTGCAGGGTAACAGTTGCTAAAGCATAGGAAATTATCTTCTAGCAAGTCAGACCCTTGAACCATACACAGATGCTTGCAGTAGCTCTCCGTCTCTCAGACAGGGGGCTTTCCCAGCTCTACTTGGGAGAGCAGGGATTGAATCCGGGACCTTCTGTCTACAAAGCTGGTGTTTTCCCACTGAGCTACAGCCCTACGTAGGAGAGTCACTCTCAAAGCAGACAGTACTGTGACAGATGTCAAAGGCAGCTTCGTGGCTGCAACCCAGAGCGTGTCTAAAGCACGCATACCAGAAGCTGGTTGAAGACAGAAGCCTGCGTGAGAGAGCAAGTATGATCCCCAAGGGACATGCAAAATGCATGGGCCACAATCCAACAGAGAGCGAGGCATGCTTAAGCCCATTGAGTCCTGCACTGAACTGAAGTTTTATGCACTCATGGAAACACTAATGGCCTTAAAAGTGTCCCCTTAGGATAGAACTAATGGACCCTACAGCAAAGGACCTGCACGTATGGAGAAAGGAGCGTCTCCTGGGGTTGGTGGCCTCCTTCCCTCTGACCAATTTTGATTTTACAACCAGAGTCCAAAGAGGTTTTACAACACACTGTAATGCACTTAAGGCATAACCATTGGTCAGGGAGACCAAGGCAAACTTCCAGAAGGCAGTCCAGCTTCGAAGAATATATGGAGAGTGGAGCAGAAAGTGGGATTGAGAAACCAAAGAAAGGCTTGCAGACTTTGGTTAGCAGCAACCAGGGCTGGCCCAAGATTGCCTGGCACTTGAGCAGGTGTATTTGATATTGTCCCCTCCACGCATGGCACCTTTCTGCACTAAATACGAGCCCCCATAACTGACAGTGGGCCAATAGAGTGCATCTCTGATGCTCTAGTCCAGGGGTCTCCGAACCCTGGCCCGGGGGCCAGATGCAGCCCGCAGCAAGCCTCTTTCCGGCCCGCGGTCAACCTCTTGCCCCCTGAAAGCCTCTGGCCCACTCAAATGAACATGACCAGAACTGTGCTCTGATTGTGCCCGGAGGGTGTTCTGAGGGCCAGAGAGGTTGAATGAATGAGCCCATTCATTCATTTATTCACTCATCTAAGTTCCATCTCGAATTTATTTATTTAAATTTTATATTTAAATTGTTTTTCTGGCCCTCCACACCATGCCAGATATTTGATGCGGCCCTCTGGCCAAAAAGTTTGGAGACCACTGCTCTAGTGCACAATTCACTTCTCCACACCTTCTCTTCTGCTCCATTCCCCTGCAAATTCTGTATGAAGCAAACACCTCAGTTGGCTTCATGAATGGGTCACCCCCAATAAAATTAGGAAGGGCAGCAACAGTGAGAACCAGAGCCCATAAGCTGCACATGAATGGGCTAGACAGTCTGCCGACAGGCAAAGTTATCCAGAGACAGGGCAAGGGGAAGGGTGGAGCAAAACTACTTGAAACCTGTAAAGCTACTTGGTCTCTAGAAAGCCTATGAAAACAGAGTTGCAATGCTCTAGCCCCTCTTCCTAAGAGTCTGAGATTTGAGTCCACCCACAATGGCCCAGGAGCAATCAAATTATCCCCACAATATCTGAATGTTTTTTGGCAAAACAAGGGCGAAAATTATGCCAATGATGCCATAGTTCACTCATTATAAAGAGCACCTTTGAGCATGCACAGAGTGCATGTCCATCTCCTCCAGTTCACATACTTCTGGGATTTGGCAACTGAGGAAGGATTCGGGGTCTGAGATTTGTAGTTGCAGCCCAGACCCTCCAAATTTTAGAAGACTTGCTAGATTTATCTCCCACCCTTCCTCCAAGAAGCTCAGAGTGGCATATATGATTCCTCTCCTTTGAATCTCACCACATACATAGGGATCTTCTTCAAAGAAACTAAGAACATAAGAACAGCCCCACTGGATCAGGCCATAGGCCCATCTAGTCCAGCTTCCTGTATCTCACAGCGGCTCACCAAATGCCCCAGGGAGCACACCAGATAACAAGAGACCTGCATCCTGGTGCCCTCCCTTGCATCTGACATTCTGACATAGCCCATTTCTAAAATCAGGAGGCTGCACATACACATCATGGCTTGTAACCCGTAATGGATTTTTCCTCCAGAAACTCGTCCAATCCCCTTTTAAAGGCGTCCAGGCCAGTTGCCATCACCACATCCTGTGGCAAGGAGTTCCACAGACCAACCACACACTCCCAACACTCAATTTTAGTGGAAGAACTAGAACTAGGAGTCTTTGATTTGAACAAACAGCTAAAGTTTTTCCTTCAGCAAACTAACTTACCTTGGCAGAACTTTTCAAAACACGTCAGCTGACGAGGTTTTATTTGGAACTGTTATAAATCAAAGTTTTTTTTGCCCAGCACTTTTGGGGTGTTGTCCTTTTTTTCCCCACAGAGGTAATACCAAATCCAAAAACACCAATCCTCACATCGTGTTGGTTTTCAAGTACGGATTCTTGCTATAAGATGGATTATATTGCTAATGGCCACAATTTCTCGAGGCAATTGTATTAACAACTGCACACTATCCTCTGTTGCACAGATCCACGCACTGTTTCGCGATGGAGCTGGATTCCAGGATGCACAATGCAATGGATTTGTTGCTTGTGGCACTGGTCTGTTTTCAATGATGAAAGAAAGCAATGAGTTTCTAGCTGCCAACTTCAGCTGAAGATGAGGCACAGGCCCCAATGGAAGCTCAATTTTAAGATGGCACATGGCACATAGGAAGGGTGGGGGAAAGCATAATCTGGATCAGAACTGCAGCAGAGGGAGGGCAAGCCTAAAGCCCCCTGCCCTCATCAAGGCCCGATCCGCTTACTTGCATCCCAAAAGAAAAAGCAAGCGTTTCAGGGCTACTAATGCGATCCATCTAATTTGGTCCTTACAATCACCAGCCTATTGCACTGACATAATGTCAGTCAGAACCTAACCTCATTGTCTTCAAACCTGACTTAAATTAACATCGGACCCATGCTAGGGAAAAATTAGCATCTTGCGAAAATAAAGCGGTCAGATTCCTTTAAGTTATGAACTACAATGGAAATTAACCACAATGAACACAAAAGCATTAAGAAGCAATGCTCCGGAAACAAAGGCAAAAGCCAAGTCGCTTGCAATTCTTCCACTTAATCCTACAATGCTCTGCTTTATCTTTGTTTAAAGGGACAATCCCAAGGGAAGTTCTCCTGCACAACTCCCAATTCATTTCGTCGAGGCTTGCACTGCCCCCCTGGTGGATGGCTGCCTTGGTTGTCTGCTTAGGCAGCAGAATTACACAAGCCCGTACACACAAAAAAAGCTCATCCAACCCAAACCACAATAGCTGTCATGAATCCGGGGTCTACTGACTCAGGTTTGGCTCACCAGAATCCCAGGGCAAAAACACCTCCATATATGGTACAGTGAGATTGTGATTTATCGACAAAGGGCAGAGTTCACCACATCATCGATGCTACCCCATCTGGACACCTGGCTTATTGTATTTGCTCCTTTAGCCACACCGGAGGACTCACTTGATTCACCCAATCTGCTATCCTGTTTTGCTAGAGTACTGGGGAATGCAACTGGTTAGCATAATTGGAAAATGACTGGCATTTAGCTAATCAACAAAGGGAAATTCAAACAACTGACCAATCAAAGTGTCAGATGATTCTGTTGGTTGGCAACCTTCAGTCTTGAAAGACTGTGGTATAAGCCTACAGCACCCGGTATTCCCAGGCAGTCTCCCATCCAAGTACTAACCAGGCCTGACCCTGCTTAGCTTCCGAGATCAGACGAGATCGGGCATGGAAAGACTATGGTATAAGCCTACAGCACCCGGTATTCCCAGGCGGTCTCCCATCCAAGTACTAACCAGGCCTGACCCTGCTTAGCTTCTGAGATCAAATGAGATCAGGCATGTGCAGGGAAAGAGGATTCCCAATCCTATCCAACTTTGCAGCACTGGTGCAGCTGCAATGAAGCCCCAAGGCAAGGGAACAAATGTTCCCTTACCTTGTGGAGGCCTCCATAACTACCCTCCTACCACAAGATGCAGCATACACTCCATTTGCACGGTTACACCAGGTCTGGAAAATTGGATAGGATTTGGCCCTAAGTCTTTTAAACATTTAATCTGTAACAGAAGCAGCAAAGAATAGAGAGAACTATGCAAATGACAAAAACTATCAGTTTCTAGAATAACCCAGCTCCTACCAGAAGCTTTACAAAGAACCATGCCTGATCCCATGTGGGGGAAGGTCACTCCTCTGAACAGATACGGTCGGTCATCCTAGCTCTGGGGCACATGTGGGCCATACCACGATGACTTTTTGAGTGCTAGATGAACCCGTCTAAATTTAGAGTGTAAAATTAGCCAAAGACAGTGGGTTACTTCTGCATTTCATTACATGCGGCTGAAAAGACATTTCCTTGGTATACAGAGATGTTGATTAACCCATAAAACTGCCCTTGGTCCACCGAGCCTGTTATTGTCAATGGTGACTGTAGTTCTTCCAAATTTCAAACTCTATTCCAGTCCTACCCAATGGCAAATTCCAATGTTTAGGTCCCCATTAAGACACCCTCCACTCCTAGTCATGCCCCAACTAAGAGTGTGCAACAACAAACTTCTTTGAGTCTTTTCTTCTCCTACCACTCAGGGTTACTTTGAAATTACAATTCACTGACTCATTTCATCCCAAACTCTTGGGCTGCAGCAATACCAAGCAAACACTGAAAAATGGAATGTAAAAAATATCTCTGATAAAATATGATGTGGTATATTCAAGGCATCTTTACTCAGAATAAGCCCCACTAAGTTTAATGGAACTCACTCTCAAGTAAGTGTGCATAGGATTGCAGCCTGAGGTTCCATGCTTTGAATTTCACAGCTGGTATGAAGTCAGTAGATCCCAGGCAAGTCACTCCCTCCCGGCCTCAGTCTTCCCCATCTATAGTATGGGCGTAAGGCTTACTCAACCTACAGGATTGCTGTTAAGCACAACTTCAAGATCATACATGTTTCTGAGCACTTACATGCTCAGAAAGTGCTATAAAAATCCTTATCACTGTCATCATCAACACCGCCGCCTTCCAGCCAGCCTAAACAAACATGCCATTGCCATGACTGTGCATTTACTTGGCTTGCAGCCTAAGTGCAGCATTGTATGGAATCCTGCAGCGATGCGCTTTTGCCCAAATGGCTTATAACCTCAGTGCAACTCCACAGGACACCACGTTCAGCACAGGGGGGGGCCAAGCAGAGAGGAAGCAGTTTATATTGCCTGGAGCCTCCCACAAGGTGTTGGTGGCCTGGAGAGTAACCAGTGATAAATGCACTGGCAGCTACATTAGAAACAGGAGTGAACAAACGATGGCACAGACTGCTTCCTAGACTTCATTCAGATGACTAGACCCGGAGGCATCAAAGGGAGAACAGACTGGAGGAGAGATACCGTTCCTTGATCGACTGCATTAGCCTGGAGATGATGTAGGGCTGGATGTCGGATGTGGGATTTCAAGCCAAAGCACTGCGATTAAACCAGTTTGAAGACTGGGGCTGCCTAGCCAACTAACAGCATCCTCACCAAGACACCTGGTGGCAGAGGGCACATTAGGAAAAAGAAGTCTGGGGGACAGCAGCAACCCCAGTGTTAAGCCTTTTATTTCCATTTAACAGCACCCAACAAGTTGCTTTACAAGACTTTAATCCCAGCCTAGCCACCCTAAATCTCTTCACACATTCCTGCCAGCATTGTTAGGCTGCAGTCACGTGTTCTTGAGAACAGCACTTGGTATGCAGAGAGCTTTATGGCCACTGATCCAATCCCACAGAGCTGTGGCTGAGGCTGTGGGGTCTTTTTCCAAGCTACAGTCCGACTGTAGAGCTCCTCTTGTCTTTTACCTATATCCCATCCCAGAACAGAGTCATCAGCTTCCCGAAAAGGATCCTAAGTTGCTATTTGGTGAAGGAACAGAGCTGGGGAAGATAGGTTTTTGCAAAGCGGGATGGAACTAAGGTTTTGGAAACAACTTTTTCTGGATATGACACCACCGAGCTGGTATGAAGTGACAACGCACATACCTTGAAGTCCAGTGGTTGGCAAGACATTTCATCTGTACTGGATCATCCAACCGCATACTGTGCCTGAATGCTAGCCAAGATTGTAGGACACAGAATATAGCTGGTAGAAAAATCATCCCTTTTTAAAATCCTAAGAAACCACCTTTTACGAAGCGAAACCATTGTCCACTCAGGTTCAGTGTTGATGCTCTCTGATGGTTGTAGGAATTTTTGTCTGCCGTGTCTAGAGATGTTAGAAGAACCTTCTCGGTGCAAGACATGCTCCTGAACTGCAGAGCTACGCCTCCCCCCACAATACATATACCCACAACATTATTAAATTATTAATAAAGTATTCATTATATACATTAATACTTTATTCTAAATATTTTTGCTGTTAATCGAGCACGCATTAAAAAAAGTAAATGCCGATACAACTAGATAGGTGGAACCCACACTTTTAAAATCACTATGCAAACCTAAAGTTCCCAATGCTCCGGGATTAGCCTGGAGTTCCCAGGAATGAGCATCAATCTCCAGGTGACAACTGAAAGCAATGCTGGAGATTTTAACAGGACCTCCCAGGCTAAATGACATTATATCACGTTGGGGGAAAAAGATATCCAGAGCTAACAGAAACCAAAGCAGGAA